>NC_056725.1:548051803-548256803 GCF_019279795.1 Protopterus annectens | reverse complement strand
AATTGCAGACAATGCCACTGTGTCCTCAGACTGTGCCATGTCAGAATGCCATCACAATACCATCATCATCAGCCTCTACAGATGAACTGTCCTCAGATATTTGCAGACCTGTATTGACAGATTGTCTCCCTATGGAACATGTGAAAGCACAGAAATAATGTACCAGTGTGTAAGCAGGTATCTGTGTGGCACCACCATCATGCATTACACAAGACAGCACATATGCACCTATTTGCATAGGATATGTCTGTTGCAGGCCTAATGTCCTCAGGTGATAGAAATGTGTCAGAGTATGTGTGAGTAAACTCTGCAAATATGCTAGACAATGTTTGTTTGCAATAACATGCCATACAGCTCAGATGATGCATTATCCACAGACACAATGCAGCATTAACCTGTGCTGCATGTGTTTGTAGTTGCAGCTCTGAGATTCCTGAGTAGCATTAATGTTGATAGCCATGTCTATATACACCAGGAAGATGTGCTTCCAATGTATTACATGACTGACATTTACATCTGGGGTATCGCAACAGATACATGGGCAGACCTGAATAGACTAACTCCCACATATTCAGTAAATGTCCTGTCAGTGTCTCCAATAAGATTTATAAGAGACTGGTCAGTCTCTTCCAGCTGGGGATGTCATGTAGGAGTGGCTTCATGGCTGACCTGTCCATGGCTATGCCTTATGCCATGTTCTTCACATGGAGGATCGTGTCGGTGACCATGCAATGTTTGTGTAGCACTGTTTGTGTATGTCCATCCACAACATTTATTTGCTGCAACATTCTCAGGCCCTGTTTGCATTAGTCTTCTCCAGGAATCTCCTGCCATTGTTGTGTAGGGCCTGCAGTAGAACCATGATTTCCCATGGGGTGAATTTTTCCACATGCTGCTGTCACTTGGCACCATGACATCTGTACTACACCTGTGAGAACACATGTGGATCAATATGTGTGTGTGTGTGTGTGTGTGTGTGTGTGTGTGTGTGTGTGTGTGTGTGTGTGTGTGTCCATGCATGATCAGCCATGTTGGTTAACACCTACCACCTCACTGCCTCCATTGTCTCTGTTGTAGGTATTATCTTGTGCAGTGCTACAACATATCTGCTGTGGCACTGTGCTACATTGTGGTAAATGTGGGCATGTAACAGACACTGCCCCCTTGTGCCAGTGCCCATTGCACTGCAGGTCCAACATTCATTTTCAAGCAGATAATAACATAGCCTACCTCTGCTTTCTCTCCACCACCAACAGGTATATAAACTGTATTACCTGTTTCCTGTGTCATGCACAGTTGTCTCCTAGTGGACTATAACCTGTTCTGCCTATAAAGCGAGGCACAGATGGAAATGCTCCCCCTCAGTAATAGACGCTGTACTATGCATTCCCTGACATAGTAAGGACCTTGCTAGATGTTTCATTATCAAGCAACCTAAATGTGATATACTCCATTTATTTTTTTCATGTTTTTTTTCTCTTTTTTTTATTTTGGGATCAGTACTTTCCATTAATTTCATTCTTTGCATAAGCATTTTGTGAGTAGATTTTACGTAATTTGAAAAATGATTGTCTAATGCATGGTTTTCTGCTGTTGTTTTGATTAACATTTAAACTAATTTTAAAGTGGTTTTGTGGTGCCATAGTGAGGGCTGGGTTAAAAAGTTGTTAGGTGTTTAGTTTTACATTTTATCTAGTGTTAGTTTGGTTCTCTATTTCAGAAAGTGCATCTCTACCTAGACTTGCACAATAAAATGATTTCAGAACATCAAAAAGTCTACTGCCTACATTTCTTGATTTGTTTGGTTTAGCTAGTATTGGTGAAAAACTTCTTGGCTGTAGTCATATGCTTTGGATCTGCATTGCAAGGACTCCAGGAAAATACTGACGTTAAACACATCAAGAGTACACAACATCGCTGACATAAGTGGCTAGTTCATGTAACCGCTGGAAGTACTTCCCAATGTTTCTGACCTTCAAAACCCAAGGGCAAGGAGGTTACCAGCACATCACACAATAACCCAGTCAGGAGCTCTTTAGTTTTCTATTTTAGGTACGATTTGACAATCATACTGTTTTTCTGATAGCTTGTTGCTGTTGTAACTTTCTTCTGTTTGTTTTATTTTGACCTTTTGCTGTATAACTTTTTAATGTCAAGGGCTTTAATTTGAAGGATAATTGTTTTTGCATGAGTTTGGGCACACATTTTTGCTTGTGCAGGTGGAAAATCTAGCCCACCAATAGGTACTGTCAATGTAACTTTAGAAAATGGGTAGAGGGTGTGCTACTTGTTTTATGAAAACATAAAAGGGTCAAGCTAAGTAGAGATCACTATGTAGAAGCCTGCAGCAGAAGGCATAGAGAACTAGAACTTTTAGATATTCTGTGTGGCTGAGGGAGTTCACAGCTGGGATTCCCTTGGTGAGAAACCTTGTTTGTTTCCTAGATGAACAATATAGCTAAATATATTTATGCCAAATGGGGTACTACACTCTATTGTGGCTCTGACAAGGGGGGGGGGTATTTAGTGACAATAACTTGGAGTGCATCCCTTTATTAATTGTTGTAGCAGAATAATTTCCTAATGATAGATGATACATGGCAGTCAAAAGAAAATTTGTTATCCAAGAATGTACCTAGATATCTTATGACAGTATTTATTTTGAGGGGATTATCATTTATAAGGTGGGTATAGGTGTGTTGTCTCTTCCCAAAGAAAATAATACTGCATGTCTTTGCACTGAGCCTAACACCATGGTCCTGATACTAAGAGGTTGTATTGTTCAGGCCATTGGGAGGATATGGGTGTCATCTGATTCAGGCCATTTGTACAGTTAAAAGTGATATGACAGGTGGATTTGTTTATTTATTCCTGGATATTCAGGAGTCTGAAAACTTTGACATCATTAGCCATGAGGTGATTACACTGTGAATGAATGCAGACATTCCACTCTAGTCCCCAAATCCCTCTTCAGTAAGATACAAACATCATTGTGGGCTCCCATCCCTTCTTTTAACAGCACTTCTCAGGTGGCATCCCTACATAACCCCTGCAAAATATTTTTTTTATGTTGTTTTGCATGTGACACATACATTTTAGAGTGTTGACATTTGTAAAGTCAGTGTTTTGTTGTCAGCATTGTAAACATAGAGAATTGGGTGTTTATTTCAATTTTGGAGCACACCTATGTGCAATATATAGTGTGTGTGTTTGTGTGAAAAGAGTACACCAAAACACTGATGACCATAACAGCTAATTGTAGATGTTTGAGATAAATGTTGGAACTGGAAAGGTATATGAAAATTAAATGTCAAGCCCATCTGTTTGAAGCAGTTGTACAAATAAACAGTGGTGAGTGAAGTAAATGATACAGCTGGATGAAACAATGCAAATTAAACCAATGAATCAAGCATATGTGCTGAGTTTAAGCTGAAAAATATGACAATACTACCCCTTTGTTATTTGCATTATATTTAGAACCACTGGCAAAGAAAATAAGGGATTCAGAAATTCAAGTATATAACTGGTATGGTAGTCAAGAAACTCTGGTTGTTTGCAGATGACATTATTTTATACCCGATAAAACCTGACAAAACAAGAAAGAGACATTACAGTGCTGTGGAACATACTGAGACAGTTTTAAATCTTTTTGGAATACAAAACTAATGAAGCTAAAACAAAGGCAATAGAGGTAAATTATGTACCCACATATGAATTGGTACAGCAATACCCATACTTATAGGGACGTGATAAAATAAAGTACTTAGGAGTATGGATTAAAAAATGATTCCAGTGTGGCAGCTAAGGAAATGGGAAGAGACTAAACAAAAGATAATACAAAACCTGAGAAAAATGGAAGCTTTGTTATATGGATATGGATACTAAGATACAAGCAATTAAAATGTTTTTAGTCTATTTAGTCTGATACACAGGTCAGGCATATTTTTATCAACCTGAGGAGAAGCTGTGGATAGCAATTAATAAAGAGCTGAAGGGTTTTATCTGGGAGGGCAAGACAGCAATAGTCAAGTGGGATAAGCTGATTCTTCCTGTAGAACAGGGCAGATTGGGATTACCAAATTTGAAGGGTATTTCAGAGCAACACAGTTAAGGCTCCTATATATAACACAAGCAGAAAACTATAATTCAGAGTGGAAAGAGATAATGATGAAACGGGGGAAGCTCAAGAAACAGGGGGAGACTGGAATTTTGGAAGCAGACCTTTAAGGAAAATAACAATAATCATAGAGAATATTATATTCATAAAGTAGCAGAAAATATTCTAAGAACTAAACCAACATGGAAATGGAGAAAGGAGATTCTGGCAATAGGGATACAGACAATAGGCAAGAGGGGGCTGGAATTTATTGTAGAAAACTGGTAAAGGAACCAAGGTATTGGGAGCAAATAACTAGAGAGGGAAAGGTAATGGAATGGGAAGACATCGAGAACATATTTGGACTGCAGTTTAGAGATTGCCTTCCCTATCAAGGATTGATATCAGAGTATAGGTAAAGAGAAAGAAATGGGGGGGTCCTAAATAAAAGAGCAGCACTGGTAGAGTTTTCAGTAGAGTCTAGAGCAGAAGATGCTGTTAAGAAAGGAATAATTAGTAGAACATATAAAATACTGTATGATAACTATAATAATCAATCAGAGGAGGTTAGAAAGGAATGGGAAGAGATATTAGATAAGCAATTCACAAAGAAAAAATGGGGGATATATCTGTATGTCTCCCAAATATGCAACAAAGTCTAGATTTAGGATCTTTGCTTGGAAGCGTTTACATAGGTATTTTTATACCCTGAGTTGACTCCAAATATTTTTTCCTTAGGTAGACAACCAATTTTGGAGATGTATTGGGGAAGAAAGAGGTAACTGGGAACATATTTTCTGGGAGTGCAATGAATTGGCAGACTTTAAATATTCCCTGTAGACTGCTCTGTCGGAGATACTGAGTGAGCAAATTGGTGTAACTAAGGAAATTATTTTTTTGAGCTATGATACAGAATAGAAATGATATAGATATAGTAAAGACTTGCTGAGTCTAATTATGATGTCTGCCAAAAAAAGCAATTACTAGAAAATGGGAATCGAAATGTAACTGAACTTTACTAGAAGTAGCGAAGATAGTAACAGAGATAAAACAACCGGAACTGGGATCTTTAGAAAAGGGTAAAATCAAACTGCATAGGAAAAATGGGAAGTTTGGGATCAGTACATGCAGAGGAGGAATGAGCTTTAAAAGAAGGCAGGATTCGAATGAGCTATGTAATGGATGATTAACAATGACTACATATATTATAAGTGATGTATAATGTTTGCAGCTACAGTTGTTTTGGCACAGTTTGTAATGTATAATATTTGCAACTGAGATTGTGTCTCTATTGTTTATTTTCATTTATATAAATGTAAGATTACCTATGTCATACAAGATAATTTAATAAAGATGTTTCTTGTTTACAAAATATGAGAGCAATATTACATCAGCCAACAAGAAGCAGAACTGTTATGCATTCTCAGCTATGAAGTGTGCATGTGAAGACAGTGAAACAAGGTGATATAAATATGCAACCAAAATGGCGCCTAGGGCCATCTTGCACATCATGTCTGTCCATCATTAGGTACCTACAATTGTTACACAAAGCAGAATTCTGGGTAATGCGTTCATTACTATGTAGTATCTCATATCACTGGTCGTGTCACCTACATTCACTATTATATATTTACAGAGCCCTTCCTGTTAGAGCTTTGCCTGACATGTGTTCTTCATTCAAAACATGCAATCTGACTGCAGCTTTACAGAACATATAACAGACTTGAGAAAATCTGGTAAATGTACTGTGCAACATACAAGGCTACTAATCTATATAATGTGAGAAATTGTAGAGCAATAGAAGCCAACATAACTTTGTAAGGGTGCACAGAAAGATTGTATACAGGGAGACAACACAAAAACCTTTTGGTGAAATTGTGGCATGACTAAATTATGTAGAAAAATGTGGCATAATTGTAGATGATAACTAAATGCAGACTCATAGTATAAAAGCAGAAGAAATAATAGCATTATAAATAAGCATTTTGCATGAATTTGTCACAAATGTCCTTACTGGGACTTGCAGAATGGCTGACAGAGGGAAAATATATGCCCGGTCATCTGTATCTCTTAGCATAGAGAGCATCATTCAATTCCAAATGCCATACTCAGCTATCAGAAGGTAATTTATACTAAAGTGAAGTGCACAACCACAATCACCTGTTCCTATAACAGTCACATTAGTATTGTCAATGTAGAATGCACAACTACATACTGGCAGTTAAGTATGATTCAGACTAATACAGACATAAATATCAGGAGCTTTTATGTGTATACGAAAGTGTCTTATATGAACATTGAGTGAAATTGATCTACAGACAGTAAACATAATAACTCAAATCAAATGCCTTCATGACCTTTGTAACAGTTAGATTACAGGACTGCAGGAGAGTTCATTTCTACTCAGATGATACAGTACACCTAGGAAGCTGATCTACTGCAGTATGGAATCTGATGATGAGACCTCATACTAGGTGGCATTTTATGCTTGTTGCTGAGACTGGTGCCCTGCATGAGAAGGTACAAACACAGAAGGTAAAGGTGAAATTGCGAATTAATGGCTATACAACCTGAAGAGACAGAGATGGTAAAAAAAGAAAAAAATACTTGTGTTGTACACACACAAGTGTACCCATGAATATAAGGTGTGTGCAGTAACAGCCATGACAGATTAAGGATGAGTTATTCAAAAGTACTCATCCAATATCACCAGCCTCCAAATGCTGCTGCTGCATGTTTCTTCTATCTATGTAAACATGTGAAGACAAAGGATGCATCAGGATGTCAGTGAAGTGCTTAGTGAAATTACCTTTGAGATGGTGCAAACACTTCCAGCTGCAAAAAGCCTGAAACAAAGGATTCATAATATAAGAAGAAAGGGCTAGTCTAAGGTAGACAACACATCTGTGTGCATTAAATTCATCAGCATTTACCTTATCCTATTAAAGTCTAGTCTATCTATTGTCAGGCATATCACAGGTGTTGCACTACATGCGTGTTTGTATCCTGCTTACTACCACTGGCAACCTAGGCTCACTGACTTCTGTAACATGCATCACTTTCATTGCCACCTTCCCCCTCAAAATACCACTGCACAGGCAGGGGCATTCTGATCATGAAGCCATTGGTCTGCCTGACCAGCAGTACACAGTGCCACGTATTCATGTCACATAAATCACAGACTCATATGATCTTTTCTGGAATTCCATCCGTGAGACAGACAGACCAACAGACAGATGGAACATGGCAGCTCACCATGTTATGTAATCTTTGATTTTAAAAAGGGGTTATTAATGCTATAGTAGAGAACATCGGCAGCTCCCTGGCAAAGGGATGGCAGCTGCATTTGAATCAAGTAGACTTGACCCATGCGGTGACCTCACCTTGCTGCACTGTGTTTAACATCAATGCAGTCCGCACTGGAGGTGAAGCAAATTCCCACTTTAGTTCTTCTGTCTCCAAATGATATCATATTATCATTTTAAGACATAGCCTCTGAGTTGCTACCACAGGCATAAAATCTATACATCTGCTTTGAAAACAATTACATCCTTGGAAGTCCCCAACATTATAGTACCTACTCAAGCTTCAAGACTTCCACTAATGTTTAATTTCCAGGTTTGGAATATTTCACATCTTTGTAATGAGGTTATAGCAAAAACATATAGCATTAAGAGACCTGACAAAGACATCTGAGAGTGTTAGTGAGGTGATACGCAATCACTATATCAAATGAATTCAATGTGTTATGTCAAGAACAATACGTCAGTGATGTCAGTCAGCATTTACAGAATGTGATTTCATTATCACCCTGGAGACAGTAAGTAATGGACTGAGAGGTGAGATGGAAGGATTTAATGATCCATAAATATTCCTTCATGCTTGGAAACTTTGTCCATTCTCTGGACCAGCAATGCTGCCTCTGAGAGTATTTGCTCTGTTACGGAATACCATGTGCACCAACTAAATGAATTTTCCACCTTGGCACCGCTCATTAATTTTTAATCATAATAACATGTGCATGAATTAAAAGTACAGATCCTTGTATCTGCATATCACTTGTCTTTCCCTGTTTCCATTCTTGATCATATATCTGCAGGCTTGTAGTCCTCATACATACTATCTGTAATTTTAGTGCATAAGTGCTTCTTTATGTCCCTGCCTATATCTATATATAGATATATGCAGAAATATAGATATTGATATAGACATAGATATAGATGTGTGTGTGTGTGTGTGTGTGTGTGTGTGTGTGTGTGTGTGTGTGTGTGTGTGTGTGTGTGTGTGTGTGTGTGTGTATATATATATATATATATATATATATATATATATATATGTGTGTGTATATATATATATATATATATATATATGTATATATATATATATATATATATATATATATATATATATATATATATATATGTGTGTGTGTGTGTGTGTGTGTGTGTGTGTGTGTGTGTGTGTAGATATATAGATATTTAGATATATTTTCTGTTACGCTGAACAGTTTGTAAAATCCCATTTAAATGGATGTTGCGGCAGGTGTTCTTTCAATGAGATCATGGTATAGTATGGAAAATTACATTTTACTCTTTCCCTAGTGTTATGCATGCTCAAAGTGGGTATATTTGGAGATGGGGTGTGGGCTGCTAAAGGGCTTGCCTGTCTTTAAAAGTATTGCTTTCATATATGACCCATTTGATTTTGGCAGTGTATTATTCTAGGTAATATTTGCCCCTGCGTCTGCCAACCATCAAGCCTCCTCTCAATCAGATAATGCCTATTCATTGTTATGCCCTGTATATTCCACCCAGAGCTGAGGCATGGGTGTCCAAGGAGGACCATCATTGAGACAGTCTCACTGGTATCCTGGCAATGAGAGCATTCTGAATGGCCTAACCACTCCTGAGCAAACAGTGTCCCCATGATGACCCAAAATGCCCTCTCCATGTGAGTGCATGCTTCTGCCCACTTGTTATGAATGCTGCCAACCATCAGTGGCTTAATGAGCCCAATGCCTGCCTCATGACCATTACCCTGCATCTCTGACCTTCCCCCAAGGGATGATAACAATGTGCATGCAGCAGGTCCATCCTCCCTGCCATTGCTGACAAGCCCAAAGGCTACAAGTCACACTTGAGTTGTCAAGTCTGTATATGGGCTTCGTTATTCTATGCTACCAGCTGTGGCTATTTTGCTAGTTCATTTACTTGTACCAACAGCATGATTATAGGCATTTTGGAAGTATTATCTTGTGATAAATGATATGCAGTCTTGAAGATGGTATATTTATAAATGAGGATCGGGTGGGGGTAGTGCATATAAAAGTCTGGTGTAATCATTAATTCTACAGTAAACACTTTGCTGCAGTAATCACTGCTGGTGGTCCATTCATCACGTCGGCACAAGCACCCCCCCAGTTCACTCTCCCACCTACCTGCACACATTTAAACACAAATACACAAACACACACAGAAGGACATATCCCCACACCTCCCACCTGTCATTGATGTTACAGAAAATCCATGATTTTGCCTGACCCTCAAAACACATGGACCATTACAGTCATTCAAAACTGTCAGACATTAGAGTTTCATACTTATTGTTCAGAATATGATTTGTGATGTAATACCTGCTGTTCAATAAAATGTGAATGTGACTTAATATTTAAACAGTGTCTGACTCCCCACCATATTTTTATTGCTGAAATACTGTTTCATGCTAAAAAAAACTTGTTCTATTAACTGTTTAGATGACTTGACTTAGACTAAAATGTGTTCCCCCGCATTAGTGTAGGAGCGTGTATAGTTATGGCAACAACTCCCTCCCACACACACTCACATGTACACTCATACACACACACACACACACACACACACACACACACACACACACACACACACACACACACACACACACACACACACACACACACACACACACACACACATTCAGGCATTTATTTTATTTTATTTTTAATTTGTTAATTGGAGTAGCATTCATGCACAGACACACCCACACGCACTCACTAGAGATCACACCCCACCCATCCACCTTGAAGCTAAGAGGTAAGAAATCAAATGTGCTATTCTTGTGGTGATGAAATAAATCATTTTAAAAAGGAAAAAAGTGAGAGTCCCAAAATGGAGTGGCATGGATGGAACAGGCAAGGCTAGGCAAGAAGAGTGGGAGGTGATAGGGTATGTGCTGAGCATGTTGGGGCAACTGCTTGGCTCTGGGAGCTTTGGGCTGTTAGAGGATCATATCTCTCAACCTCTTAGCACAAGAAATCTGTACAAAGCCAAAAATAATGAGGGAACAAAGTCCCGAGAAAAGGGACAGATTTTAATTATTGCTGTTATAAACTTAAAAAGTTCCAAGAATACCAAGTTTTGCATTAGTATGCATTTTCTGAAGGATATAAAGTCTGAAACTCAAATGTCTGTCATTATTTAATGACTTACATTCTTAGTAATTTGCTAGAAAACCTCACATTTTAAAAGGAATAGACCAAATATATGAGGCACAAATCTGAGCATTCTACAAAAATGTGGACAGTTGATGGCTATGCAGGGGATGTGCAGCCTGCAGGCGAATGGGGGAACTTCAGAGGAGAGAACGAGAGTTACAGATGGTCGTAGACAGGTAATAAGATGGGAAAATGGGAGACAGCAAAGGATACAACAGGAGACTGGTAGGCAGGATGGGGGTGAGAAAAGGAGGGAGAAGGAAAAAGGGAAGAATCTTGGGCAGTGGTTGTTAGAGAAGCATGGGAAAGTTATTAGGCTTAATATAAGGTTTGGAAAATTGGAGCCATGAAACAGATGGAAGAAGAAGGAAGCCAACAGAGAGAGAGGTGCAGAATTTCAGACAGAGGAGAATAGGAAGGAAATGAGCACAAACAATGAGAAAGGTTGTAATTAGAGATGCCAGAGGTGGAAAGGTTACAAATAAGAGGAGAATAGACACCAACAAAAGTGAAGGAGGAAAAAGAAGTGCGGAGAGAGAGAGAAGAGGATTTTGTGGCTTGGAAACTCAATCCCCAAGGGGAGATAAAGACTTCTGGCAAGAAAGACTACAGTGAAACTGGTGTTGGGCCTTAGTTATACAAGGGAGGAGGCAGTAATAAGTGTAGTCATCAAGGAGGTGGGTGAACATGTTGTAGTGCAACTAAACACAAATAACTAGTTAGAGAAGACACCTGATGTGGTAGCGAATAGAACCAGGGAGGTTGCAGAGATACCTGGGGGGGTTAAGGGCATTCTCAGAAGTGTTACATGTGTAGGCAGCCAGCACACACACAGGAAAGAGAGGATTATGGAGTACAATACATTTCTGTGGTAGTGGACAATGGAGAAGGGCTCGAGACGGGTAAAAGTCAGTAGCAATCTTGTATACAGTCCATCAAAAGATCCACCTCAGATTAGCAGAGACAAATGATGCTCAGAGTTGGTTTGGAAAATTAGTTCAGTGACTCTACCTTTAAACTAATCTAGAAGGGGAATGCATGTCTCAGATCACTCACAATGCAAACAGTTATCCATTATTGTGAGTGATCTGAAGAAGTGACTAGTTAGGTTATGAAAACGCTTAGCCTATGTTTTTACTTTGTTATTTTATTACAGTTACATTTCTAACCTGACTGGTTACTTTTGTGTTTTACTATTGGATTTTTGTATTACCTATCTGTCGTATTGGGGTCTTGCTGCTAACCTGGTAAAGTTAATGGGGACATTAGTCTTTCCTAAAAACACCGAAGGAAAAAGGATAAATGAAATATATGAAAGGCCTGGTTTGTCTGATACATGAAATATCTTATACTTTGCCACATCTCATAAAACCCATCTCCTAAAGCTACTTGACCTCCTCCTAGTATTTGTCTAATCTATTTTAAAGGGTTTTAGGTAGGATGACTGCCTCACAGATAAAGGAAATGTGTTTGTGTTTTACCATTCTCCCAGAAAATCAACATTCTGCACTCACTTTGAAGATTTTGTGTTTTTGCAGCCTGGTTGATTTGTTACTCGATTTTGTGTTTTTGCAGCCTGGTTGATTTGTTACTCAGATGTTTTGTTGTTTTCATACATTTCACATTCAGTAAATTAAACAATTTCTGATTACAATTAATTTTATTCTCAAGAATTAACCCCCCTCTAATTTCTCTTTATTTTTCAGGGAGAAAAATTCAAGCTTAAATAATCTTCCTCTTTTTTTGTCAAGCAATTAATTTCCTTAATTTGTTTCTAGAACGTAAGTCCAATCTATTAACCTTACTTTGCAGTGCCCAAAGTCATCTTATTCCATTGTTTTTTTTTATCTTACCATAGACTTAAATATGGAAAACAGCATAAACTATAGAGCTAAACTTGAGATTATGGTGGCTTCCTTTCCTTGTTTGTATATGTGGCCCTGAATATGATATCTGTTATGCCCAGCTTACTGCACTGACTGCCTTTGACTGTTGTATTCAATCTAAAGAATATGTATCCTTTATTTGTTAGCAAAATCTACTAACTTTACCTGGTCCATGTTATGTGCCCTGTCATTCTTTAGAGACCACTAATACAAATCCCACTCAGGGACTTCTGCAGAATACTGATGTAATTTGCTGATGCAATTACCTACTAGAGTTTTACATCATCTGTTTATTTTGAAATCTTGCACCAAAGCTCTCTGGAGTTTCTAGGTCATAGTGAGGAAAAACTTAGGTCCCAGAGCAGATGTTTGCAGCACACCAACCTAATATTGTAATTTGGCTGACCTCTAAATTCACTGTTACTCACTATCTTATATTCCAAAGCCATCCTTGATGACATCGTTATACAACTGATAACCTTCATCTTCATCAGTTTTTATCAAGTTTCTAACGATTAACCTGCTCAAATGCCCTAATGTAGTCAAAGTCTCACAGTGTTTGATGAGGTTGGAATTTCTCTCCTGTTCACTCTGTTTTTTTTTTTTTTTTTTTGGTTAGTTAGTGATTTAACTAAAATAACTCAACAAGTGCAATGGCTATTGATGTGTGTCAGTGCCTCAACATTTTAAATGATAGTAGAAAAAAATGGAAACATTAGTCAAAGATGTGTCTGTGGTGGAAAAAGTGTGTAATGATAAGATTTGAGATGAGCATTGGGAACCACAGCACTGTTCTACAGATGATAATATACTAAAGTAACAAAACGTTTGGAAGAAGTAAAATCTTGTTTGAGGCATATTTATGAACTATCAGAAAGATACAATAATTACAAATGTTTGGATCTAATAAATCTGATTTTCTGCATTCTCAGTATTTAAGATCTGCCATGATGGAGATTAAGCAATGGGTGGTTGAAATGAGAAATAAATTAAGGAGTTGAGTCACCAAGTAGACCAACAATTGGGTCCAGCACAGAATGAGGCTAACAGAAGTATGGCACAATGAACAGGGTTTTCAAAATCATCATTGTGAGTTGAGAAAGTATGTAGACTTCCCAGAACTGCATCAGAAATGTTTTATGGTTAAGCCAGAATTATTTTGTTGCAGTTTTTGACAATATATGATAAGGAAAGGGCGTTGTGGAAATTATGCAAGACAGGAATGAAATTAACTGTAACTGACTGAATAGTGCATATAGATTTTGCAGCAGAGAATGCAGTTTCTTGATGCAAATGAGGACTGTAAAAGACATAAACTGAAATACAGGTTGACTTTCCTAATAGTGTTGAAAGTGTTTTCTCTGGAAGGAGTGTTGACTTTTCCTAATGCTGAGAAAGCATTGTCCAAGTTAAAAAAGTTACCTATACATTAATTTCTTGATGTGATGGAGGCAAAATATATGAGATTTGCAAATCCTAGTGACTCAGTGAGTTTAGTGAAATAAGAATAGGATGACTGTCATGTGTTTAACAGAAAGGGGATAGTGTCGCTATGTAAAATAGCAGGAGAGAGGTAACACAAGAGGTTTCACCTCACCATTTGATTGTGAACTACCATGAACAGAGGCATGTTTAAATATTTTTATTAAAATATGACCTAGAAGACTGATTATTGCTGAAAACTGATTTCTCTAGGGTAGAATGGTCACTTATAGAGCATACTCAAAAAATGTGTAATGCCATATTGTAGCTATAATGTGATAGATGTTTTAGTGTAATTCTGCTGAATGCTGCTTAGCTTTGTATTACAACCAGCATAGCGCCAGCATTCTGAGGGTGGAGGCTGCTGGGTAAATTAATGCAGCTGTGTGACTGGCAGCAGTAATGTTAATGAACAGTAGAGATGTGGCCTCCCTATGAGAGGTCATGTGATCTACTTAACAGTGAGGTGGCAAAACCAAGGCTAGGTGTGTTCACACCTACACCAAAGTACCTAACAGATGCAACATGGGCACTGTGATGAGGTCACAGAGAGCCAGCATAGTAAAGTGGCAAGTTAAACCATGATATATTAAATATTATATATATATATATATATATATATATATATATATATATATAAAATATTCTAAAATTAGTATAAAATAAAATATAAAATATATAGTAATATCATATATATTGCCACTGTTTTCACCCTCCTTAAGCAAACATACTACTGTACAACTCCACTATCTGTCCTATCTGTATCATATAAATTCCTTACTTTGACATATTCAAATAACCTCATGCTTTCTACTACTCTCTAAAGATAACAGTACAGGGAGTCTACTGTTATTTATTGTGTTGTTAATATGTATATTATGCCTACTGCCAATTATTGTTATATGTCTACCTGGTTGTCTTATTCTTCATTAATTTATTTTCATTAATTTATTAATGTATACATTCTAGACTTATACTATTCTTCTGCCTTTCTGTATGTCCTTCTGCTTAATTTTTTGTATAATCAGTAGAGAGCTTTTCTTCCTGACCCTCCACTGAAAAAGGGCTACTTGGCTCAGTTGGACTAACCTGGTCACAAATGTAAAATAAAATAAATAAATAATAAATAAATAAATATAAATGGGGAAGAAGTAGGGAGATATAAAAGAAAGGAAGCAAAGACAAACTGAGGACTGCACAGAAGTATAACCCGAAGAAAAGGTAGGTGGGGGTATATATTTGTGAGACAAATACCCAATTTTTTTTTGAAGATGAAAGGTAGCTAGAGATGGTGGCAAGGGTCATGTGCAGGAAGGAAGGAGTGAATAGGGAAGGGAAGGAGGATATACAAAACACTAAACAAAAACATAGAGAGATAGGATGGTATGGACACAAAGAGGGGCAACCATGGAGGGGAAGCAGACAGACATAGGGAGGACATTTGGGGATAGACAGAACTGGACAGGAAACAGAGAAGGGGACCACCATGCTGGGTAATACCATGGGTAGACTCTGCTTCTGGTGTTTCAGTGTTTGGTGCAGTTCCATCAGCCACACAAGGAGATTATCCAAGATCTCATTGCTGCTGCAGCTGCCAGGGCACCTCTGATATGACAACTGCTGCAACTAATGCCATGTGACTCAGGGGGACCCATCCAAGCCACTTTCAGATGAGGAGTCTTTGTTGTCTTCCTGAGAGGTGGCCATGAAGGCCACCAGCAAGTCCTCCAAGTCACCTTTGGCAGGGTGGCCTTTATCTCTTACACATAATGACAGACTTTGAAACTGGGCATTGGCTAGTGCAGGCCCAAGTGGTATTACTGGTCCACTTACTGCAGCATAGCTGAACCTGCAGAAAGGGGAGACAAAATAAAAAAATATAGCACATTATTACATGTGTGACAATAAGAATTTCAGTTACACATGACAGGCATTGCAGATCCTGTCACTTCTCCTCAGACAAGCGAACCTGCTGAAGGAAATCTGCAGCTGCTACTGTAACATTAAACCAGCACTAGTCAGTACAGTGTGCCTCTGCCAACAAAAGGCAAGGACAGCAGCAGACAATAGCCAGAAATACAGACTGCTAATGGATAACTTGTGTCGGGTATGCATGGCATCCTCGGGACCATTACTGATGAATTTACTGCATATCAGCAAGTCAAATGGCATCAGAAATACTCAGTCTAGGAATCTAAACCTCCTCTGCAACATCAACAGAATGATTTGGAGTGACAGGTATGTTTCACAGAGGATACCAGTGCTGTGGAACAGACTCTGCATTCACATAAAACAAAGTCTATCCTTGTCCATATTCAAGCACAACATAGATCTATAGATGGGAAACAGAAACATTTTCCCAGAACTGTCCCTTGTACTACGAATGCACAGAGGCAGCTCCTATATACTTTATCCCATGCATGAGTCCCCTCAAATTATCTATGGTATGATCCCAGGTATTCTCATTAGGGGTAATATATAATTATCGCCATGGAATGGTTACATCCAATCTTTAACCAAAAGGGATAGGTTATTTTGAGTACAAAAAAGGGAAACTGGCTAGGTTTAAAATGGCTTGCAAGGTCAGCTAGCCTAGTACTTACCTATAATCCTATAAAGCTATAATGACCAATCAGGTCCTCCTGATAATCCATCGGCAGCATACACAGACAGAGATTTGTTTCCTGGCTGTACCAGGTTGGAGCCCTTCTAAACCCAGCATTGGAAGGGGTCACATTGACCCAACAGCTCAGAATGAAGAGAAAGATCATAGTCCTATGTGCACGTCCCTAGTTATGGATACTGCATAATGCACACCTGTTGGCAAATAAGATGCGCTACTAGAAGTTTCACTAGTACTGACAGATATTGTGATGGACTTCACAGTGTCCAGGCATGAGCATAACGTACATGTGACTTTCTAGCCCATGAAAGGCTAGGGATGGGCTTGGCATCGCTAACTATAGGTGATAGCAAATCACTTTATAGAAGCATTTCTGTGATGATTCTGCCAGTACCTCATCATCATAAATTCTATTGTAACACGATAAAAAGTGCAGTTGCTATGTGGCAAGAGACTGTATTACGACAAGCAAATCAGGAATAGGAATTCAGTGGATAAGAGTTTTTAATGTGATATAGGCATAGTAAAATAAGACAAAACAACAAACTGAAATTAGGATTGCAGTAAGTACACGTGGCTATATGGATACTACAGGGAGAAATATGAACTGAGTGGGTGAAGCAACTGCACAAGGACATGAAAGGTACTGTCCTGCTGCTGGGTGCTGAGCCTGACAGGAAACCTAGCACAGCAGCATGACTGGTACTGTTCTGCTGTGGGGGAGCATGCTATAGCATATGTGAACAGACTGTAAGACATGCTATCTGTGGTTTCCTGTGCAAAGGTCACATCACTTACTATCAGCACATTGCTGCAAAAAGGAGGACGGTGTTAACATGCCCACTGCTGATATAAGTAGGGTAGATGAAAAAGGTGACAGCCTATTTATAGATAGATATGTGGCCACCAAATGGAAGCGTGATGACAGAGCTGAGACATGGGGTCTGCCAAGTACAGTCATGCACATACACACACATACTAACCAACATATGTAACCCATAGGTATACATTTCTTACCATATAAACTGAGACAATGACAATGGTTGGAAAAGTGTTCCTCGCATGAGACAAAGGTTCATTTCAGACGCTAAACATACATGACATACGTATACTTGACAAGGCTAAGTCAGACAAGGCTTTCAAGGATCATGTTTCTTAGGAGTGGTGCAGGACATCAGTGCTGTGAGTAGTGATAATAAGACACTAATACAGGTGTCAAAGGGGCACTGATATGATACTGCATGCCAAAACCAAGGCAAAGTCTAGCCCCAAGGAAAGGTCTATCACAGGAAGTAGGCCACCACCACGAAAGTGGCTAACAAGAGCTGGAAGATTTCCTGGCAATTCTGTCTGGGGCAGGTATGAAAGCTAACATACCTGGTGGTGGCTTGGATATGTAGCTTAGATGGTGATGACTGCCACAGTGTCTGTTCAGGAGGCACCAGGTACACTCTAGCATGTTCCTTTCTAGCTGATTTATTCATCAGAATATATATGCATATCTGTCCTCCAGGTACATCAGGGCTGCAACTGTGACAACCTGTACCACAAGGTACATATGTGTCCGTAAACTAATCATATACTTGGCATGAACCAGTATGGGTGCCACAGGTTGGAAACATTGACACATATTTTCCAATACTGCCATGCGGATGTTATCTTTATGCTTTCATAGGTTCTAGTGGTGGAGGATCCAGCATAACAGGTCCGCACAAGTCTGAAGTCAGAGGGGTCATTTGTGGCTGTCAGAGATGACACCATTCCCATGGCTGAGTCTCAGTACACAGTGGTGCTGTCAGCGGTGCTATCACTGGCACACACCCATTCCCCAGATATAAGATTCCAGTGAAGGGGTAGGCTCTATCACTAGTATCACATGTGTTTGGCACTGGACATCTTTTCCATGTTATTCTCACCCAGGCTACAGAGGAGTCACCAGCATAGACGCCATCAGTGAGCCACACTGCCTCACAGGTGTACCTACCTTTCACAGGGAACAGGTGTGTAAGTGACCATCATTTGCTGACCTGAGTACTACACTAGGCACATCAATCAATGAATGTGTAGATCATTCCCTAAGGATACAATATACTAAGACTGGACCGTATAAAAAGTAAGGGTGGTGGAGTTGCAGTCTTATTCAAAGAAGGACTTCAAATCTCCACCTTACCATTTGACCCACCACAAGATAGTAAAGCTGAAGTACCTGCCACTAAATTTCAAATAAACCATAACAAATCTTTATATATTATCTGCATCTACCTTCCACCTGGGAATAATATTAGCACCATAGAAAACATCCTAAGCTGGGTGTCCTCTACATACCCCCAAGAAACTATTATACTTGGTGATTTTAATACTGATTGGAAAACTGTCAAAGCTGATAATCCCTCCTCCCATATCAACCTTCATGGTTTCAGTCAAACTATCATAACCTCTACCAGAATTAACAAACCAAATAAAAAAGAGAGCATCCTAGACTGGATTCTTATAAATAGACAAAAACAAACTTACAACACAGGAATTCTACCAGATGATGTTAGTGATCATACTTTAACCTATATCCTTAGGCATAAAAATGATATCTCTAATCCCCCCATCTATAGAAACATACGTACCAATAAACACTTCAACCCAACATTATTCCAAAATGAACTAAGTACTTGTAACTGGAACCCTCTAAAAACTCTACCACTTCAAGAAGCTGTTGACTATCTAAACTCCAATTTCCTATCTATCCTTGACAGGCATGCACCCAAAAGGACCATTAGAATGAAAGCCAAACCAGCCCCCTGGCTTACTAATGAAACCAAACAAAAGATCTTACTTAGAAATAAAATCTGGGCAAAGTGGAGAGCTAACAAAAATATTTCTGATCAACAACTTTTTAAGCAACTAAGAAATACTACAAAAAAGGCAATACTCACAGACAAAAAGAACTACTACTGTAAAATACAGCAAAATCACCAAAATAACCCCCAGAAGTTTTGGTCTAGTGTATATAAACTCCTTTCCCCAGGGCACTCCCATACACCTATCCCGTTTCAGGCAGATCCTAACACCCCCCACCAAACAGCCAATGCCTTCAACTCCTTCTTTACAGAAACCATACAAACACTAGCTAACCAACTTATTCCAGACAGCTCAAACCTTGCCACGTCCATACCTAGTACTCTACCAGTATTCTCTATTCAACCAATATCTACCACTTTCATCTACAAACTCATCCAAAAACTTAGGCCTTGTACCCCTTCTGCTGACCAGTTACCTTCTGAATACCTCCAAAAAGCAGCCAAAGTAATTTCCTATCCTATATCCATCCTTATAAACAGAGCCATTAAGGAAGGTTACATTCCAAACATCTGGAAAATCTCCCATATCATTCCCCTTCACAAAGGTGGCAACTCAAACGACTACTCAAACTATCAACCAATAGCACTCTTATCACCCTTAGCAAAAATCATGGAAAAATGCGTTCATCATCAACTTTTAAACCATTTAACACAAAATAACACAATAGTTAAATGTCAGCATGGTTTTAGGCCATCTCATAGTACCACAACTGCTCTGTTATCCTTTACAGATGTTATAAACAGAAATCGTAATAACAACAACCTCTCATCTGCACTCTTTATTGAACTCTCCAAAGCTTTCGACATGGTTAACCATGCACTTCTGATCAACATTCTTGAATCCTCTCTTGACTCTTTAGCTAT
Organism: Protopterus annectens; assembly: GCF_019279795.1. Classification (NCBI taxonomy): domain Eukaryota; kingdom Metazoa; phylum Chordata; order Ceratodontiformes; family Protopteridae; genus Protopterus; species Protopterus annectens. The sequence continues at coordinate 548,236,531 of NC_056725.1, read as the reverse complement.
TAAATGGTTCAAGTCCTACCTAACCAATAGACAACAAGCAGTTCTCTGGGCAAATAATATATCATCCCTTCTACCTGTTACACTGGGAGTCCCTCAGGGCTCCATTCTAGGCCCACTTCTTTTTTCTCTTTTTATTAACGACCTGCATGTTGCAATCCCACAGGCCACCTGCATTCAATATGCAGATGATTCAACATTAATTTGCTCAGCAACCTCACCATCTGTACTACATTCCCTGACTCAGAATGTATTTAACACAGTAGAAACATGGTTCACAAAACGTTGTCTCCTTCTTAATGTGAAAAAAACAAGCTCCTTCTCTTTACACCCTCTAATAAGTCTACCCCAATTGATTTCTCTGTCATTTCCAATAATAGCACAATCATACACCCTGACTCTACAACTAAACTGTTAGGAATTACCATTGATAACAACCTTACATTTGATAGTCACATAAATAACACCATTAAAAATGTCAACAGGAAAATTGGCTCCTTATATCGAATCAAAACTTTCTTAACTCCTACAGCTAAAACCAAAATTGCTCATTCCCATTTAATTTCCACTCTTCTTTATGCCTCTCCCATATATACCAACCTCAAAAAGAATAACCTTGTCAAACTACAGCATGCCTATAACAGCATCGCCAGATTTGCCACTGGTAACCCCTTTCAAACTCACCACTGTCTAAATCTAAAGCAGCTTAGCTGGCTAGAACTTCAAAACCTTCTGAAAATCTCCCAACTAACCATGACCCACAAGATATTTTATCAACCTACTAGCATTCCCATACTATCCAATCTCATAATCCCTTATAAAATCCTAAACTCACTGCGCTCCTCTAACAAGCTTCTAGCTAGTATAACCAAAACTAATAACTTGGCTGGAGATTCCCTGTTTTCTAACACAGTGGGAAAAGACTGGAACCTCCTTCCAAATGAACTAACAACACTTTCTTCTTTGCCTCTCTTTAAACAAAGACTAAAACATACTTTAAAACTCACTGGTTATGTCCATGTTGTAAACCTGACTAACCTTTTCCTCTACTAATGTTACTTCTACACCCTACCAATTTTTCACACATATTTCTTAATTTCTGTGATGAAGAACTGAACTGCTGACCACAATGAAGCAATTTCGTAGTTTCATCCTGCTTATTGTTAGTACAACCTAGTACATAACAACACTATGTCACTTTTATTGTGTAATAGAATTCATCTCACCATTCTTAATGATTTCTATACTAGTGTAAATATCTTTTTTGATCACTTTTTTATTATTATTACTGATTTTTGTATACTTATGTGAACTACTTTCATTTATGATGCTTCAACTATGTTTACCATCTTGTTGCTGTATTTTAAGTAATGATCTAACTATTAATGTTTTGGAGCTTTTCTCCCCAGGCCTCTACTGAAAATGGAAATATATCCAGCTAGACTAGCCCGGTCAACAAATGTAAAATAAAATAAAAATAAAATAAATCAGTGATCTGGACAGACAGCTGCTACATACATCACGGCAAAGATGTATGTGTGCTATGGGTCTGCATGATTAAGTGCAACTACTGTGGGCACTGCAGGACAACCTGCACCACATGGAGAATGATATGGCATATAGGAACCTGCTGCACATGTGCCTGCTGAGAACAGCGGTGGTCAAATTGGCATCCACTAGAGCACATATAAGGATACTGGCAAATGACCACTGTGGTTATGCAAGGATTTGGATATGAGATGGACAGTCATAGGCTAGACATATGCAGATGACACACATTGGCGGGGAGACTGCACTGCTGTCACCCCTGACCATGGCTGCCTTCAATGCTAGACATGGCTAGTAACTTGGTCATGGCTGACACTCATCTGGCACCACAGCAAAAATGCCCCACAGGGCCAGCTGCTGTCAGTCATGCAGTTACATATGTCTCGATTTCCTGTTGGTCTACTGAGTGCAATGCCCAGACACAACCATCCTCAGGGTCATAGACACCAACCATCCATCCATCCATCCATTGCCTTCTCATGAGGGAAGAGACAGCAAGACTACCTTTAACATGCTCCCAAAGTGATACATTATCCCTGATGCAAGATGCTTCTACTGCAGACACTGTACTGATACACAATATACCTGGCGATTTTTGTCCCAGATGTGACACAGTGGTGCAGGGGTTAACACTGTCGCCTCACAGCAAGAGGTTCTCTGGTTCAATTCTTGGCTGGGGTGCCTTCTGTGCGGAGTTTGCATGTTCTCCCTGCATTTGTGTGGGTTTCCTCTGGGTACTCCGGTTTCCTCCCACATTCTAAAGACATGCATCTGGAGCATTTTTCCCTGGGCCTCCACTGAAAATAGGATATGTCCTAGTCGGACGTTCCTGGTCAACAAATGTTAAATAAATAAATAAAATAAATGTGGGACTCACTGGATGGCACACAGACACACTGCCCATTATAACCTGTGCATTGCACATGACCTGGCTGCTGATGGACTGGAAGCCTTCTAAATCATATCCTGGATTCCATGTGGAGCAGGTGAAGGACTGATGGCAATGTGTGAGCAATCAGTAGTCCTCAGGACCTCAGGGAAACAAGCTATGTTGTGAAATGGTGCATAATGTTACTTCTGTCCTCTGCTGTCTGTGGAAACTATATATGATCCTCCACATTCTATAGAATAATGTCAAGGAACTGGTGTAGGATTCATGAAGCTGATGCCTGCAAAGCTTCTACCACGCCCCCTGTAGCAAGGTGAAAGTAGTAATGATGGCTAATGCTATACAAAGCTTCACACCTTCTAGGACATTCTACTCATTCCCCTGATTCCATGTGTGTCCATGAGACTGCCAAAGGTGGTACCCATTTTGCTTAAAGCAGATGTTGTCAATATAACCTTGAAGATAAAAGGTGCAGAATTCCGGGTCCTGTTTGTACCAGGTTTACATTCATTTGCATGACAAATGATGCAGCCTTGTTCCATAAAAAAATGATACTGCTGTAATTCAGCAAGTTGTGAGAAATTATATATAATCACTCAGTTTCACCACTAAAAATTTTTATTTCTAACAAACTGTTATTCAGCATTGTGTTAATACAAATGTTTATAATCAAATATGTCATTATGAGGAGTCTACGTTTTTGATCAAAATACCATTATTTTGAACAAAAAAAGTACGACCTTACTTTCGCGAATGTGCACTTCAACAAAAGTGCACTTTCATGAATTCCAGTTCAGCGAACCAGCAACTAAAATAAAAAATAACAATTTAAACTTTGTTTTGTAGGGGGGCAAGCCCCCCCTGCTATATTAAATATACTAACTCCGAGATCGCACTACAGTGGAGAAACAGGTATATCCCCTTATCTCCACTGTAGTGCTCTGTTTTATTTAGGTTGACGGTTCGCTGAACTGGAATTCACGAAAGTGCACTTTCGTTGAAGTGCACTTTCACGAAAGTAAGTTCGTACTTTTTTTGTTCGAAATATGGTATTTCGATCAAAAAAAAAGTAGACCCATTATAAGGAACTACTATTGTAATGTCTGTTCTACATCTACTGAACGGGTAATACTGAAGAACAGACAGTGGTACGTGGCACAAACCACATATCTGCTCAAGACAGGTAGCTGTGGAAAACTAGCAGAACCTGGACTTGGTGCCAGAAGATTGACATAGTTCTTAAGTTCTGAACATTTAAACATATAAATTGTTACAACTTAAACAGACTTGTTCATAGCTCGTTACTACTAGTCATGCAATCCAGGAGACCATTGAAGATCCTAGCCAAATATTTCCCAGTTACCCCAGACCACTGTCTGGTTAAGTGACTCTCTCAGAGTCACTCAGTAGGCAGATGAAGGCTGATGGAATCAGACTGAGTAGCACAGGAAGTAGTTCTTTAGCAGCCCATAGCCTAAATCTCCTGTGCCAGTTGTCATACTATAGGAAATATTATATTCTGCTAAAAAGCAATCTGAGATGTCCCTGACTCCATGTAAAGGGACGTCTGATAATACAATTGTAAATGGTGGAATTATTTATTCTAACAGCTGGACTGTTATGGGAGGAGGTGGAACTGAGCAAACTTTCTTAACTCCTGAGCCACAAATCCTGTTCAGTAAGGAGCAAAGTGGGAATCTGCATGACTAGATTATGGAGGTAATGTGATCATGATAATTAATAATAAAAAGATGGTAAATAAATGCAATTTATTATATTAAAATTATGAAGATGATATATATGGGAATTTGGAGGTGGTTAACATTATAATTCATCTATTTAAAATGATTATCCTATCAAGAACTTTAAAAAGTGATGACATATAAGTTCTGGGGGATTTCCCTTCCCCATCCCCTTCTTTGCAGGACCCTGTCCAATGGCTCCACTACCAGTAATTAATCAGCCCATTCATTCAGTCTGCAGAGTAACCATTAAATGTCAGGGCCAGAAACATGGAGACTAAATGGCCGAAAAAATGGACTTACATATACTATATACTAAGTCCAAGTTGACCATTTCTCAGGATATTCCCTTTTCTCTGAGTTATGGCAGTCTCAGAGAGGTGTATATAAGTTTGGGGAATGGTGGGGGGCTTGCTCTCCACATTGGGAGTTGCAGTGGGGCTCGCCCTCCTGAAAAAAAAGAAGTTTAAAGGAAAAGAGTGATGTTCAGCACTTAGCATTTCGAATACCAACAATTCCAAAACAGAGTCTTTCCATAGGGGTAAGAACTAGGAATTCCCAGGCTACACAAGAGCCCTGTGGTCCATTTGTTCCTTATGTGAGTAGTGGACCAGCTAATGGATCCTGTAGCGCTGCCTCTCCTCAGAGCTCTTTCACCTTGGCAGTTCTCATTAGCTCACAATACTGCCCAACCTTAGGAAGGTGTGTGTGCCGGGTCTATGCTCGGCTACCGAATACTAGAAAACTTAAAGTGCGAAACATCTAAAGTAAAACTGCGAAATGGACAATTATCGAACAACGGCAACTTCAAAAAAATATATCAAATAACCATAGTTGGCCAACATCGCACACACAACCAACCCACTTGGGGGGATGCGGCCCCCCACCATCTCCCCAATGTAGGGGGCTGAGCCCCCCCACATGCCCCAGCTATATATGCCAACTCCAAAATTGTACTACAGTGGGGAATAGGGCAAACTTAAAAGGTTTCTCTTCACTTACCTGATGCATCGTGTTACTTCCTGGTTGTTGGCCAACTATGGCCATTCGGTGTATTTTTTTCAAAGTTGCCATTGTTCGATAACTGTCCCTTTCACTGTTTTACATTCGTTATTTCACTGTTCAAGTTTTTTAGTATTCTGTAGCTGAACATGGACCTGTTTGTGCCTTCACACACACACACACACACACACACACACACACACACACACACACACACACACACACACACACACAAACACTCACATGTATATGGCAGCATATGCTGTGCAGGCTCATGCTCCATGCGTGCTTCTGCTAGCTGGCACCCTAGCAAGTCAGATCTGTCTTCCTTCTGCCTGCATGGGCAAGCTGGCAGTGGCCACTCACTCTCATGCTCCCTGGGCCATCCCCACCAGTGTCCATGCTGCTAATGTTGCATGCATCATTTGGGTAGCAGTAAGGGCTTCATCCCTTTTGTGTCACAGGGTCAGAGGCAGGATCTGCCGGCTTTTATCAGAGAACATGAAGTGCCCTGCTTGAGTGAGGACAGTGGAAGGATGGATGAAGAGGTAAATGGCAGGGTGGTGGCTATTTGTGCTAATTTGATGCGTTTGTCAAGGTTACAAAGGAAATAAACTACAGAAATTAATCTGCACCCTACTGAAGCCTTTTTAAAGCCTTAGTGGCAAAAAATAGAGACCCGGTAGGCAACTTGTTGTTTGTTTTGTTTTCTGATGGGCAAACCACACAAAATGTTTGATGATAGCATTGGCATAAATAACTGGCAAGCTGAATATAGTGGATTGATGTGAGACTGCAAGATAAGTGGATTGTAAGTGATATAGCAGAGCTGGTCTTCATATTCCCATGATGAGAGTAATTTATTTTGATTCCTGGGGACAGAAATTGGTCCCACACATTTAGGAGGAATGAAATGAAAATTATTTTGAAAGTGATGGAGAAAACAGGAAAGTACTGGTATCCTTATACTGTCTGAGGACAATATATGGGCATGATTACTTTGATCACTTAAAGAGACCTTACAGGATGGTGCACAGAAGCACAATATGAAGAGGTCATTGCCAAGAGAAGAGCAGCATGACAGTCTATCAGTAAATGAGTAAAAACATGAATAAATGCATAAATTGAATAAATGGGCAGAGATATGGCACAGGGAAAGAGGTCTGCTCTTAATAGGCGTGTTAAGATGCATACATACATTTGTGCGGTTACACACCACAAACAGTAGTAAGTAGTGTTGCACAACATATTAAGGAAGGTCACAGAAGTGCTTTAGCTACAGTTAATTTGCTAAGGGTTGAGGACAGATGCTCTTTGTAAAACAAATTAGAAACTAAATTTATTCTGAAGTTCAACACATTATTTCCTGTAGGTTTAAACAATGAAGTGGATTGGACTAGTATAGTAGGTTTAAAAACAATTGGTTTGGGTTACGTTATTTATTTATTTTTGTGCCCCCACCCAAGATTTTCTTGAGTTTAATATGTTAATTTATTAATTAATTAATGTGAATTAATTGATGAACATGTTATTGTATAAATACAGTGGTTATATTTCATTAAAGATTTTTTGTCTCCCAATGAAAGCATTTACCAAAGTGCTAGGGAGGTTGTAGGTTCTTACTTCCGTGTGGCGTATCTTTGCATACAGTTTGTTAAATTGTGTGTATTAATTTGAGTGGTAACAGAAAAAAACATGGTAATATATCACAAAACAAATATACGGATATAAAAGTATGAGCCGTTGTTGTAGCCTTACATGAAATTCCCTGCTAATTAATTATTAATTAATTAATTAATCAATCAATTAATTAATAATAATAATTGCTAATTAATATTTAATGATTAATAATAGTTAATTATTATTAATTAAATAATTATTTTTAAACTCTCAATGAACCTTTCGCCTAACTCCCCATTTGTCATCACTTAACTCCTTACCTCTTTCCTCCAACTTTCTCTCACTATTCTCTACTCTCCACCTACTTAACTAAACTTCCTTTTCCCCTCTTCTTCTTACTGATCTTTAACTTTCACTAATCCCCACATACTGCCTTTTCTGATTTCTCCTCTACTTATTTCCTTACCCCCATGTCAGCATAAGCTCCTATCCATATGCCTTCTCACTAATCTATACTTCCATGTTTCTACTGCTTGATCAATAATGATTCAAATGATATACTCCTTTACTTTTGAATATAATAGCTTTTTTCTGCCCCAAATCACTGTATTATGCCCTGTATGATTTACTATTTTTTTTTATTTTATTGTATCTATCTTTCTATTTATATATTGCTATATTCAATCATACTTTATAATATGTAATTTTTTTAAACCTTCTAATAAGTTTATGCATTATCTTTTTTCCTGTAATTTTATGTATTATTTTTAGGTACTTTTTATGTATTATGTTTTTATTTTATGCATTCTGTGTATGTACCTTGGAGCTTTTCTCCCCAGCCCTCCACTGAAAATGGGCTAGCTTGGCCCAGTGGACTCTCCCGGTCAATAAATAAATAAATAATAAATAAATAAAGTGAATGAATATACATTAGATACAATGCTGTGCATTTTGCTAGTTCAAAAACAAGAAAAAGCTGGTGTTATCAATGCTGGACCATAATATTTCTTGAAATGAGCCATGCGACTGAAGAATTGAAACAAGGTAATTCTAATGGATGTGGGCTTTCATGGTGATTGTATTTAAGTTTTGTTTACATATTGTGGTGGTCCACTATCAGTAAAGAAGATGTAAAATATCCTAATGAAGCCCATAAAAGTAGATCTTCCTGTTGATCCTTCTCAAAGGTTTGCATTTGTTTTTTATAATGCACTGATATACAACTTAAAGACAGTGTGGCGGTCCTTGTAGAAAAACCGAGAGTTAAACATTACCCCTCGTCTTTCCAATTCTGCTTTCATTAATGAGCCAGGCACCTGTCATATATTTTCAGTATAGGCAATAAATAATATGATAATAATATGATAAAAACATATTGGTCTGTAGTCAGATGTGTAGTACAGGCAGACAAAGCCCTGAATATAACCCAGGAGACCCAGGATCAGCAACAAACATGATGAAGGGTTGGTCCTGGGAGGGTAGGACTAAGTCAGCAAGTTCATGTTGTTAATCCTTGGGAGGGAGGCTTGTTCAGTCTGTTACACTGTTTGTTGTATTTGGAGTGGGTCAGCTGCATACAATGATGTATTTATTTATTTATTTGCATTTGTTTACTAGGGTAGTCCACTGGGCTGTTATGCGCCCATTTTCAGTGGAGGTCCAGGAAGAAATGTTCCACAAATAACAAGAAACATAGACATATACAGAGAGTGAATATGTATGAAGTGAGCACTGCTACAAAAGTATATACAGTAAAGGTAACATATAAGAAGAAGAGTTCATTACAAGAGTATGTACAGTAAAGGTAACATATTTAAACAATTGGTTCTAGTACTGGTATAATAGCAAATTGACAAATGTAAGAAAACAACACAAGTAGATAGACTTTGCATAAATGTTTCTGACAGTAGAAATAATACTTGGCATTAATACATAGTACATTTTGAAAATCAGTGTCAGCAAAGGTATTGGCAGTTAGGTGTTGATAGAAGGAGACAAGGTACAGGTGAAATTCCAGATAGAAGATAAGTAGTTTCTTAGGGAGGTTTTGAAAGCATAAGGATTTTGGGTCTACTTTAGTTCAGCAAATGATCAGATGAGCAAACGCTGTTATTTTGAACACAAAGTGTCGAACTGGCAAAATAGCGAACGGCCGGAAAAGCAAATTTTTTCCCAGGGAAAGAAATCGCTGGGCCAGCCATCCGGGTTGTGCCATTTCATCCACTGTAGTGTGACCTCGGAGTTGGTATATTTAAGTATGGGGGTGTGGGGTGTGTGTGGGGTGAAGCCCCCCACTTCATTTAGTGTTTTTTTTTTTTTTTTGGGAACAGCGATTTTTTTCCCTTGGAAAAATCGCTGTTCTCGTTGTTCGCTGTTTTGAGTATTCTAGATTTAGGGGTTGGTATAACAATGTTTGATCATCTGATCGTTCGTTGTTATAGTATAGACCCAGGATTTTGAGTGGTTCTAATGGTTAATGGTAGGGCATTTCATGCTTTGGCTACTGACCAAGAATATGGAAGCCGACCAGCTGGCAGGTTTGTTTTTTGTACCAGTAAAAGGTGCAGATTCTCAGATCTGAGAGGCCTTCTACGATGGTAGAAACTGAATATTGTGCTAAGTGCAGGACAGTCTGATGGTTTAATGATTAATTTGTGTGTAGTCGTTAGATGCAGGTAGGAGAGGTATGAGGTAGTACAACCCAAGTGAGACAGTACGAGCGATACAGTGATGGGTATAGTGGTTGGCGTCAGTTGTGAATTTGGCAATTTTGTTATAACAAGTGTTGAGTTAAGCTTTTAGGGAGGATGGGAAATTAATAGGTAAAAGTGCACCATATAGGAAGAGATGGTAATAGGTAAATGGAAGCTAGAGCTTGTTTTGTGGAGAAGCTAAGGAAGTACTTATGCCTATAAGGATACCTAGCTTTTGGTGAGTTTGCTGATACTATGATGTATGTGCAAGTCAAATTTCAGGTGTTCATCTATAATTACACCTGTTAGATTTGTGTGGGTAACAACTTCAATTGCTGTGTTACTCTGAGAAAGTATAGTGAATTGGATTGCCAAACAACACATTGCATTGTAGCTGAGGTGATGTTTGGGGGGGGTTGCACTAAATGGCCTTAGAACTGTAATCCCTACCTCAGGGAAGTATCACTGATGATTGTCAGGATAAATTACCTTCCTTGACATCAGGGTAACAGGGGAAATTATAGCATGGATATAACATGGGGAAAATGATAAAAGAAGAAATTGGACCCTGACTGGTATACATACTCCTGGTATCATTCATTTTGTATTAGGACTTTCTCCACACCACTCCCCCCTCCAGGGTAATGGTAACTCCCAGTTTGCTGTTAAACAGTACTTCTATAACATGTGCCAGGGGGTGACCTAGATCTTTAATTTGTCTGTTATTTATTTATCTATTCATTCATTCTTTCATTTATTCATGCATTCCCTTCTAGATTTTGGATTGCTGTTGATTTTTTAATTTGATTATGTTTTTTGCATTGATCTTTAGTTAAGCTTGAAGGTTTGCAATCTAACGGTATCATTCCACTAAGTCTTCAATACTCACAATTGCTGTGTATGATTTTGATGTATACCGCAAAGGACAGCAGAGTCTCAGCTTCATTTGCTATAACACGGTTGACATAATCTCATGGATACTTTATCCCTACTCTTTCTTGTTTCCTTGTTTAAATATTTAAAAGAAAGATTTCTTACTGTCCTTCATTTGTTGATCAAGTTTTACTCAAAGTCTGACCATCCTCTTTTCTAAATATCTTACACATCCTGCAGTACAGCCTATTATAGTCTTCTTAGTTTTTACACTCTTCCTAAACCTTTTGCAAATGTCTTCTTTCTTCTGATTATTTTTCAGCTATCTTGTGACAGCCCTACTACTGACAGTGATTGGTCTCAAATGTCTTCAAATGGATGATGATGGTTAATCGTGGTTTTACATCATCAGGATATGGACAGTGGAGCCTCTTTCCAATCCTTAGATAACATTGAAGGTACCAGATTAGGAATGTTAACATCCTTTGTAGTAAAATTAGCTATTTGGGTTATGGTACTAGTTTCTAATTATTATCTAAAAGTGTTTATCCAAGAAAAATTGATAAAGTATTCCTGTGTTAGATTGGTTTCTTTCTGAACAGCATCACTTAGATGACCTTTCAGAATATCTAGCACCTTCACAAAGGCATCTGAGCATTATATATTATATATTATAGCCATAATCCATTCTGTAACTCATAACAAACAATTTGCATTTGAACCTGCCATTACTAAACCATCTCAGTGTAGAGTTCAAGGTCTTTAGCAAATGCTATAGCTTCACCACCAGCTCTGCTATTTATTAAGCTATTTATTCTTGCATATCCCCTTCTATGTGCAGTCTCCATGCTTCACCTATTAAGCATACTTCTGTCAATGCTGTGAGTGCACAACATGTGTTGCCACTCCTTCATGCTCTTTAAATAATGATTTATGTTTAAACAGAGGCAACCCAGAGTATTAGTATATTTTTCTGTCTAAAAATATCATATTCCATGAATAAAAATTTCTATAGCAGTCTTCTATTAGATGTTACAAGTTATTTGCTTGTTCCCTTGCTCTAGAAGTCTACCTTGACTTATACAGCACAACTATACTTTTCACAGTCTACAAAGACCAACTTTACCACACATGGGAGACTATGGCAGTGTATTACAAGCAGGGTAAATTTAACAGTGATGTTTTTTGCTGGGGGCTCATGCTCCCATGTACCCACCAACTTGGAAACTCTGTACCATACCTCTGATCTCTAAACTACCTCCAATGTCTCATCAACTCAAAGAATACTCTATCACACGGTTTTCCCTTGCTCTGAGTTGGTGTAACCTTAGAGACTGTATATTTAGTGATCAGGTGTGTGGTTGCAGAATCCCAGAATTAGATGAAAAGTACTATCTAACAATGTTGTTATTCCTAATCACTGCAGTCAATAATAGTGACATTTCATGTGTGATCAGAAAGCCAGGCTTTGGTAATCTCTACTTTGATAATGCTTAGCAGCTGACAGATATATAACATTAGTAATGTCAGGATCAAAGATAGACACAACACAAAGACACTGAAAATGTGAACTACCTTCATAGTTTCATAGGTTCATACTTAGTTATCCGTCTGCAGTCTATTATAAGCCTAGCCAATAACAAGAGGTCAGAATCAAACCCTGTACTTTGAATCTGTGAGGTAGTCACCTTAATGACTATACCATCCCCTGCCTCATGGGTTTATATATTCAGACTGAATTATGTAGAAGGCCTGTGCACCTTATTTTAGTATATTATTATTTAAAGTCTACAGATTATACATGATAGAGTCAATATCAATGTAAATATTACCTTTTCTTTTTCTATTAGTTGAACTGGTTTTCTCTCATTAGCACTACTGTTGCATAATAGCTTGACAAGTCACTGCTTATAATCTGAAGAGATGGTATAACCTGACAATGTTACTCACTGCTTCAGTTTACTACTTACCAGGCCCAAGCTGTGCAGTTTTATAGTCTGGTCTAGTTTATTTTATTAGAAGGTAAAGCAAAAACATATTTAAATTTTCCTAATGTTTCTCATGTCCGCCAAGGGTGCCTCCACGAAGGTGGGTGTGTGGTTTGTGTTTTTATGTGAAAGCAGTGCTGGTGTGTGTTCTGGAGGGATATGTGTTCCATGTGGTGTGGTGCAAGTGTGACCTTCTCCTCTGACCAGCTGTTTCGGTCTTGGCTGGAGAATGCGTGGCTTCCAGTTTGGATATATAAGTGCATCTCTCACAAGTCTAAGTGTTGGGAGGTAAGAGGAGAGGGTTGTCAGTGTACATGAGGCAGTTGCTAAATTGCCTCAGGATACCCAAGTTCACCAGGATAATAGGGGAATGCACAGGAACTGACCTTTAGACATGTCTGGAGGGCTTAATAATAAGTACTGGAGCTGTTTCCTTGTAGAACGTTTAGTGCTGGTAGCACTTTTGTGTGCTACAATAATTGCTACAACAAGTTTGGTAAAGTGCTAGGCTAATAAGCTAGTAAAAGTGCAGGAGAGGAGAGGACTAGTAGATCGATGGGAAAAATTGCAGAGCAGACTTTGGCACTACTCAAAAGCTTACAAACAGTCCTGGATACAGCAAATCTGTATCTGGACTAGACTAGTTACAGGGAAGGTGGGAAACAAGCGCAAATGTGCGCTTTAAGAGAATTAGGGGACACTGTCCTGAAAATGGAAAGGACAGCATATTGTCCTGAAATAATGTCAGGAAATTAACTTTCTTTTAATTTAAAAACATTTTTTTTAAGGGTGGTGTTCAAGAACACCCTTTGCATCCAGGCGCACACAGACACAGAAGACAAAAACAGTCTTCCGCATCTGTGCGACTGGTTGTTTACGTCTTTGTCTTTCGCACATGGAATTTCAATTCTTGAAGACATTTGAACTGTGCAGTGGGCCACGAATGGACATCTTTTAAATATGGTTCAGGTACTTATGAAATGTTGCAGTTGAACCTACTCCTTCCACAGTCTGTTTGCATATATAGAGGAAATAGAATGTGGAATTCCTAGCTATACAGTAGTATTTTAAATTACTGTTACTGGATATTAAGTAGCTATGTTGGTGGCTAAAGTTGCAAGCAATAAAGATACTAGGTCTGAATGAATCCATGAATATTAAATGAATTTTCAAACAGAAGGCTACTAAATTATGATACTGTTTTTATTTATGCTGTTTTACTCATGTTTTCACTAAGTGATTAAGTAGAATATTTTTGTTGCACTTGATTATGCATTTCAGTATTATTGGTGGGAATTTAATAATTTAATGTGATCAAAGCAGTTTTTTAAATGTTTCTTTTTGCGGATGAATTATTTTCTGGTGACAGATGTAGTCACAGACTTCTGTCAAATAGTAGTAACTGGTGCTATACAAATGTAATGTATCTAAAAGTGCAAGTGTGACAAGCCTGAGGATGCTTTTGTGCTAATGAAATCTAGTTGCATCAAATACTGACAGACAATTATATATATTATATATACATACACATATATTATATACATACACATATATATGGGTCCCCCATGTTTTTGTTGAATGCTGTTTCTTCAAGAAACACAGGTGGTGTGGTTTAATGTCACTGGTGTGGACAGCCACGCAGTGGAAATGTTGATATTATGTAATGCCGATATAGTTAAGTGAGGTTGGAGGGGTGAGATGGTTTCTGCATGTGTATGTGAGGTAGGGTTAGCATTGGGGATGAGTAAAGGATAGGTGTTATATATTTGTGTCCGAGTTTGTTTATTTTACGGTTAGCGTCAGGGTTAGGTCAGGAAATATGATACAGTATTGTTTGTGTGTCCAAGCGTGTCTTGTGTAGTAGCAGAGTTATGGGATGGATTTAATGAAGGTAAGGTGTAGTGTTAAGACTAAGGAAAGGGGCAGCATTATAGAGTTGGCACCCATTACTAAAGTGGTACAGGGGGCCAAAGCTGACTATGTAACTCACTTGTTATTCCCATGCCCTCATATGACATTGTAAATAGTTTTTTCCATAAATGTACATAATTTCATTATTGTATATTGCTGCTTACATAGCCCTATACTTTAGATACAAGGTTTATTTCTGTGCATGTTAAACCAGTTGTAAATGCACTATATGTAATACAGCTGTCAGCATTCTTTTGTATCTGCTTATTTAGCCTGGGAAATGGCTGAAAAGGATTCTCAGACCAGTTTACTGACCTCTGTAATGTGTTAGCTCAGCAGGCTAATTCACATGCAGACATAATATTCTGTGGTTAACATGTCTGTATTTGTGTGGTTTTCTAAGTGGCCACCCGGGTTGTTCCCCTTCATGTCACTTTCTTAATATTCAGATTAAGTAGGCTCGATGTTCCAGATCTGACACAATGAGGGGAAAAATATGGTCTAACTATACTAAGAAGCCATTGTTGCAGCTCCGGACTTTCTGTGTTCTAACAGAATTTATATGTTTGTAGAAACACCAGAAAATCATCATTAAATATCAGACTTATTGTTCACTTTAAGTGCTCTGATTCCGCCTCTCTCTCTCTCTCTCTATTTATATATATATATTTATATATATACACACTTTTAACTTGGGTTTAGCTCTTGAAGGCAGAGGTTCACCTCTTAACCCCTTCATACCTGTGCTAACATCCATTATACAGATGGCTATTTTTTTTTTCTTCAGGGGCAGGTTAAACTGAAAAGTGCAGAATTGCTCAGTACTTGGCACAGTGGCATTGTTCTGTAAATATGAAACAGTACCCAAGCATTGTATTGCTCTATTAAGTTTTTTCAATGATGCTGTCATTACCTAGGCTGCATTAAACTAGAGTTCAGCAGATTTCTTTACCTGGTCAAATGTTTGTAACTTCTGTTCATTCTTATGTGAACTGCTAAAAGCTAACTAATTGCCTGGCAGGCAGCTTCACCATTACACAGATTTTTAGCATTTAGGGAGCCATATAAATGGCTAATACAGACATTTGACTTCAGTCTGTTATTTATTTTTCAAGGTGAAGGGACATTGTTTACATTAGATATCTCCATTTCTGGATGTTTATTAAGAAATATATATATATATATATATATATATATATATATATATATATATATATATATATACTTTCCTGCATTAGGAGGGTAGCAGAGCACGCCAAAAATCTTTCAACACTGCTATTGAACCAGAAACTGTGCTGTATTGTAAATACTCAGCACTGAAACATGTTCCTCTCTAGCAGAGGCTTTTTTGAATTACTTTGTGACAACAGCTGCCAATGACTCTTGGTATTTGGGGCATTTTATGGAAACTAATGCAAACTGAATGAAAGAAGAATTGCATTATATGTATTGTGCTGAAGCCTGCTAGGCTGTTGTACTTAATTCTTTTGTTTGCCTTGTTTTGCTTGAAATAAACTAAATCATCCAAGTATTGTGCTTCTCAAACTTGAATTTCAGAGTGTAGCTAAAAAAGATTTTCTCCAGAATGGTGGATTATCTTTTATTTAAACCATCAAGCACTTCACGTCAATATTTCTTAGGGACTTAATGAACCTGTTTTCAGTTTGCCATCCATTCCTTATTGCAATATTACCAGCTTACCATTTTTAATGTAACACAGGCAATTTATTCTAGAAGGGCAGCAGGCATTGAATTTGTAGATGAAACACTAAAATATAAAAGCCATGGTGGTGCAGCGGTTAGCGTTGCTACCTTATGGCAAGAGGTTCCCTGGTTCGATCCTTGGCTGGGGTGCCTTCTGTGCAGAGTCTGCATGTCCTCCCTGTGGTCGCGTGGATTTCCTCTGGGTGCTCCGGTTTCCTTCCACATCCCAATGACATAATGTAGGTGGATTGGACACTCTAAACTGGCCCTAGGTGTGTGTGTGTGTGTGTGTGTGTGTGTGTGTGTGTGTGTGTGTGTGTGTGTGTGTGTGTGTGTGTGTGTGTGTGTGCCTTCTGTGGAAGGTTGGGTGCTAGGCTGGCAACTTGTAAAACTCCACTGCCAATCATGAGCAGACAAGGTGATCCGCTGTGGGGACCCCTAACCGGGAAAAGCCGAAAGAAGAAGCTAGCAGTAACCTCTTCATTCGTCACAGATCTCTTGAATGTGGAATTATTCAGATGACTTTTACTTCTGCAGAGATTGTGCATATTGACTGATATTGGTGGATTGTAATGACAAAAGTTTGAGTTGCCTTTTATGGTTGAAATGTTCTCATTTGGGCAGTTTTGTCATTCTTGGTTCATATGTTTTGTTTCATTGCTTACTGGAAAATGTTCAAAACTATACATTTAAAAAATGCTCTAACAAGTGCTGCTATATTATGCAAGGGATATAATTTGATTATATATTATAATTTAATACAATCAGGAAGGTGAATCAAAGAACATTTTCATAGTCCTAAAAATGTGTGCAAGGGGCCTATGATTTGAAAACAGCCCAAAGGTAAACTTAATCCACCACTGGCATATGATTTGAAAATAGCCCAAAGGTAAACTTAATCCACTACTGGCCAGGTGCATTTTCTTTGAATGTGGGTTTCAATGCTGTTACAGTAAATCTGAGTTTCAAAGGCAGAAATGTTTTAATGCCAGGCCTGTTTTCATTGTGAGACTGCATTACTTTCTTTAACAGATGTCTATCACGGTTTGTGCTATAAAATTTGAAGTAAAAGTTTTAAATTAAATCCAAATCTCTGTAATCACTGTAGAAGTAAAGCAGAAAACAGTATGCACACAGAGTTTTGAACAGTGTTTATGGCAAGTGGGAAGAAATGGAGAAATAGCCAAGTAATGGGACACTGGAATGGCTGCGTGGGAGGAGGCAGGGGGACCAAAATTACACTCATTTTGCTTTCAGGAACATGTCCAGAATTTTTGACATGAAAAGTTGGCAACCCTAACTGCAGGAGACATTTAGGACCCCCAAAGGAACAGAAAACAACAAGGCAGGGTAAGCATATCTAAAAATAGAAAGTATTTGGAAGACTTAAAGAAGGAATTTTATTTCGTGGAACCCTGGAGAATAAAATTCCTAGAAAATTTAGCATACATATTTATGATGCATTCAACTAGTGTGGCTGTCAGGCGTGACATCTTCCTTATTAGTTCTAGTTTATTCCCACCTATAGCAGACGTCAGTCTAGCCAACGTAGTATTCTCATGTCAGTACTGAGTTACTTTTAATTAAACTGATTGAAATATTCTGAGAAAATCGTGGCAGTTGGATTCATTAATGCTTAGGTGAGAATCTAGTGAGACAGTCATGGATAAGTTTGTGCAGGACTTCTGGCAGCAGCATGAGACAGGTGACACACTAACACATTTTAAATGGGACATCTTCAAGCTTAACTTCCCGAGCCATTGCGTATGTCAGGATAATCAACACATAAAGGAAGAGAAGAGGCAGAGTATAGGCTTAGAGAAGGGAATAAAAATAAAGGAAAAGGTTTTTAATAACGGAAAGTAGAGGAGTGGCGGCTTCATAAGAAAAGCTGTTTGTGCGGTAAGAAGACAGAGCCCACAGAGAAGCACTGATTTTTTTCTGGAAGAAATAGACTGCATTAATTTTATCAAAGTACAATAATCAGTCATACTGATGTTCCACAGCAGGATTTGTTCGTTGAGAGGGCACATTATATATGTGCTCCAAACCTGGCCATAACAAAGCAACCAAGACCTATATTAGTAAAGATACAATCATTCCAGCAGAAAGATTTGCTCCTTACAAAACTGCACCAGAAGGCAAACATATTAAAAACTGGGAGCAGCAGATGCTCTGGTGGTGTAGAGGGATAAAGCTCTAACTACAACTTGTGTTCACTTAGCAGCTCAGGCACCTGATGAAGCAGCAGGGAGGATGGGACATGTGTACATGAGCACACAAAGTGATTGGAGCTTCCTGGCAGTTGCCAGGAAATCAATATTGATGTGTTACAGCTGAGGAACAGGGCAGCTTGTCAATGTCATCTCCTTGCAGTAGTGTGGGAGTGGTTCAACACCATCTGCCCATTGCACAACCATATAAAAGTCATCAGGTCTGATGTTGTGAAAGGAAACCAGGGATAGGCTTAAGATAGACTCACCTTCATTGTCAAAATAGACAGCACACCCCCACCTTTGAGGATGCCCACAGGCTGCTTGCTGGCCCCAGCCTTAAAAAAATAGGATTTTTCCATGGGCATGCTTGCCTAGGTATTTTTATATCCCATGTGGAACTCAAAAGAATTTTTTCTTGAGTAGATACCAAATGCTAGAAGTTTGATGAAAAAGACAGAGGTAATTTGGAACATATTTTTTGTAATGTAATGAGTTGGCAAATGTTAAAAATTACATTTAGATTACTTTGTCAAAAATGTTGGGGGAGCAAATGATTGTGACAAAGGGATTTTTTTTTTTTTTTGAGATGGAATATAGGACCTGAATTGAGCAGACATAGTAAGGATTTACTAAGTTTAATGTTATTTTCTAAGAAAAAAAAAAGAAAACAAAATAATTACTAGAAAATGGAAATCAAAATCTAAACAAATTTTAACTTACGTACTGAATATTGCAAAGGAGATAAAAGAGTCAGATATTGGAGCTCTAGAAAACAGAATGAACCAAAAACATATAAATAAATGGAATTTGTGGGAAAAATAAATGCAGAATAATGTTCAGAAGGAGGAGAAGGGGAAATTTAAAGGAAGGCAGGAATTAAGCAATGTATGTAATGTTGGAATGAATGAAAATTGTTAAAAAAAACATGCATATGTAGCTGTCCATCCACAACCCTTTTTTCCCATTTTGCACATGGAGCTGGGGTGTCACTTCAACAGCTAAGGTTACACAGCTGGATTGTTAGCCCTGTCACAAAAAAAAAAACATAAAACATATATATGTATACTGCATGAAAATTATACTGTAATACAGTTATGTTTTCTTTTCTTTTCTATTACTCCATTTAACCCATTTCACTTAAAAATATCATGTTCAATGTTTAAAGCAGCAATTAATAACTAAAAGCTAGGAAGAGAGGAAATAAATCTGTGATGAATAATCAATGGACAGGTAAGATTACAGGAACAGACAGTGTTGCTGTAGGAGTATGGAAGTTACGAGGGAAGAAAGTGATAAAAGATCTTGAAGGCTTTGACAATATGTTAAAGGGGAAGAAGTAACCACATCTTGGAAGAGAGCTGTGGTGACTGTATTAACCAGAGGATAAAGGCCCTTCAGGTCCAGTTTCATATAGATCCATTTCAGCTTTAAATCATGATTATAAATAATCTACAAACACACAGACTGTCCTGTTCTCTCGACACTACCTGCCCAATACCAACCCAGCAGGCAACTAAGATCTGAAAATTATCTACTTGTAAAAGTAGAAAAGTCCACCTTACCAGCTGGTCAACTCCTCTATTCCTTCACTGTTGCCAGACTATGGAACTCACTTCCACCTTCTGTAAGAAACACAGACAGCACCACCACCTTCAAACTAATACGGAAAAATCATCTCAACTCTTCCTGGCTATGTTCCTGCTCTGTAACATAACCTCCCTCTCCTTATATGATAATTAAACTCCTATGTTTTTTGCTACTGCTGACTGATGATATTTTCTCCATAATTATTATTTTTTATCACTTGTTGATACTGGTACAATAATGCTGATTAATATATCTCTATTTATACTTCTCTGATTGAATGCATCTGACAACCAACAAAAGTCCTGCTTTTATGTATATATTATGTATATATTGCTGTAATCACTATATGTAACACTGTATCTACTTTTGTACCAATTAATGTTTAATATTTTCTCATGTATGTTCTTGTCGGAGCTTTTTTCCCTGGGCCTCCACTGAAAATGGGCTCTTTTAGGCCCAGTGGACTTTCATGGTAAAGAAATGCAATAAATAAATAAATAAATAAAGTGCTTACATCTATACTAAGTAAGAGAATGGCAAAGGTGTTGCCACAATTGATAGGTATGGATCACTGTAATTTTGTGGAAGTGAGGCAGATATTTGAGATCATTAGCAGAGGGAAGCATAGGGTAAGAAAATGATGGTTTTGTTGGTGAGTCTTGATGCAGAAAAAGAATTCAGTAGCATCTGCTGGATGTTTTGAGTAGGGTAATGGTAGCATTCACATTCCCTGATAGAATAACAGGGTCAATAAGGAGAATATATGAGGGGTCAGATGGAAGACTTAAGGTGGGAGGGTTCCTCTCCAGCAAGCTGTGTTTTAACAGAGGAACCAGGCAAAAATGCCCTTTTTATCCTTTGCTATTATATTTAGAGCCATTTTCAAAGAAAATAAGGAACTCACAAATTTAAGGCAGTATCTATAATGGTAATCAAGTTAGCTTTATTCGCAGATGATATTATTTTCTTCATACGTTCGTAGGTACTTATTAGGCTTTCGATCTGTGAGGATCTTAAGAAGCCTAGCCTTACATTTCCATGGTAGTTTTTAGCCTTTATACTTTTGCAAACAAGTAATGCAGGGATAGGTTGAACAAAGATATGTTCCAACATTTACATGTTTCCTCCATCCATAACAGGCAGGGATGCTAAACCAGGGGTGAATTTGTGGTAATCCATCCATTTGTCCAAATTACATTTGAATAGAGTAAAAAAAGTACTTTGCTTTATGTGAAGTAGAACATGGTGCCAGTGCCACAGAAACAATATTCTGTGTGTTATAAATGTATTCCCTCCAATATATTGTATTTATTTTGTACAGGAGATTGAGATCCCTTGAGTGGAAGTTTATGATACCACTGGACTTGCAAAAAGCTCTATACACAAGGTAGAGGTTGCCTCTTAGTAGCCTGTATGATACTGAGAATAGGAAGAAGGATTTGAATGGGTGTGCACAGTTTTGTGATTTAGGCTCTAATTTTTTTTTTTTTGTGAGACAGAGTTGTGACAAGTGTTTGGACAGGTACATATTGAAAAGGACACTGCACTCAGTGACTGGCCTAATAAGTGCCAAATACACTTGAGCAATTAAATCCTTGGCTCTGGATGTAATCCTTTGGATATAAGCTGTGCAATAAGAAAGGACTTCCCTACAACAGTACATACAGTACATGGTGATCAAAGGACAGCTCATTGTAAGCGTATGTTCCCAGATACCTAACTATGGAATCAATTTTCAGAAGGGTGTTGTCAATGTGATCGTTAAAAGGGGAGTCAAGCTTGCAGAGGAACGTGATTACATACTTCTTGGCATTCAGTTTTAGTCCATGGTCTTGACACCAGCTGTTTGCTTGGAAAAGGCCCACTTGGAGGATCTTGGTGTCCTCATTGGAGTTTATGATGGCACCAGGTTTGCAGTCATCTGCAAATTTGCTCAGCCACAAACCCTTAACATTAACATTGACCTCTGAGAAGTAAATACCAAAGAGCAGTGGTCCAAGCACTAAACACTGGGATATAACACTAGTGACATGGTCTTTTAGAGAAGGTATAGCTCCCTACCCTAACTTTCTGTGCTCTATTTGTGAGACAGTTTGTTATCCAATAAATTACACAGGAATTAACATTTGGCTGTGACAGTTTGCATTTAAGTTAGTATATGACAGACTCATAAAAATACATTTTGGAATAGTAGAATGTTTTGAGACAGTTTCACTTATTTTCAGGATATAAAATAATGATAAACAAATGCTATATCAATAAACTATATATCCACAAACTGCTTGATTCAGTAATACCCATTTGTATGGGGCATAATAAGATGAAATATTAAGGTGCATGGATTAAAACAGATTTTATTGTGTCAGCAAAAGATATTTTGGAAGAGATTAAGTAAAAGGTAATACAAAAACTGAGAAGCTAGAAGTGCTCGTTTATGGATATGGAAAGTAAGATATAAGCACTGAAGTTGTTTTCAGCCATTTTAGTTTTATATGCAGGTCAGGCATATTTTTATCAACCAAAGGAAAACATGTGGGCAATAATTACTAAAAAATTTAATGAATTTATTTGAGAGGGGAAGAGGGAGAAAGTTAAGATGGATAAGTTGATTCTTTCCCTAGAGCAAGGTGGTTCAGGGTTACTTATTTATAAGAATACGTTTGAGATATTCATTTAAAGCTTACGTATATATATTTTTTTTAGTTAACATTTGTTAGCTGGGAAAGTCCGACTTGGAACGAGCCAATTTTCAGCGGAGGCTGGGGAGAAATTCTCCAGATGCATGTCTTTGTAATGTGGGAGGAAACCGGGGCACCTGGAGGAAACTCACACAAATGTAGGGAGGACATGCAGACTCCGCACAGAAGGCACTGCACCCCAGTCGAGAATCAAACTGGAGAACCTCTTCTGTGAGGTGACAATGCTACTGCTACACCACTGTGTTCAAGCAGAAGGTTATAAATCAATGTGGAAATTAATTATGATGAAATGGGGGGGGGGTCAAGAAATAAGGAGGGTGTAGGATTTCTTATTCAGGCCCTGTGCAGAATAACAACAACCATACAGAATATTATATTCATAAAGTAGCAGAACATGTTCTATGAACTAAGCCAAAATGGAAATGGGAATAGAGAAAGGGGGTTTTACTAATGGGGGTGGGAGAAAGTAGAGGTATAAAAATAAACAAAGATGGGGCTGAAATCTGCTGGAGGAAATTAGCAAAGGAACCAAGGTATTTGTAGCAAATCACTAGGGGGAGAGAAAGGTAGTAGTGTGAGATGAGGTCAAGCAGATGTTTGAACTGCAGGTTAGCGACTGCCTTCCCTGTCAAGGACTGATACCAGACTATAGGCAAAGGGAAAAGGATATGGGAAAGCTAAGTAAAAGACCAACTCTGATAGAGATTTAATTAAGTATAGAACATAAACTGCTGTTTAAAAGGGATGCATACTAAGGTATTGAAAATATTGCATGATAACTGTATGACTTGCTCAGAGGAGGTTAGAAAATACTGTGAAAAGAGAATGGAAAGGCAGGTAACAAAAGAACAATGTGAGAACATGTTTATGGCTCCCAAGTATGCAACAAAGTACAGAAGGCTTAAGATTGTTACATAGGTATTTTTATATCCCAAGCATACTTCATATATTTTTTCCTGAAGTAGCTAGCAAATGCTAGAGGTGTGATGGGAAAGAAAGAGGTAATTGGGAACATGCTTCTGGAAATATAATGCATAGGCAGATTATAACAATTTCTTGCAGGGTACCTTGTCAGAAATGTTGAGGAAGCAAATAGTTGCAATTAAGGAAATATTCCTTTGAGCTGGGATATAGGATCTAAATTGCCTAGACATAGTAATGCCTTACCTTACTAAGTTTAATGCTGTTAGATGCCAAAAAAGAAATAACTAGAAAATGGAAATCAAAACCAATTGTAACTGAAGTCCTGAATATTGTAAATGAGATAAAAGAACTGGAGATGGCATCATCAGAAAACAGAAGGAGCAAATTACATAGAAAATGAAATTGTGGGAACAGTACGTGTAGAATAATGTACAGGAGGATAAATGAAGATAGCCAAGAACTTTGAAATATATGTAAAGCTGGAGTAAAATACATTTGTTAAAAATAAAGCATATATATATATATATATATATATATATATATATATATATATATATATATATATTCTGCATGCAAATGTTACTATGATCTGTTTTCTTTTCTATTAATGTATGTGTACTCATGTCATTTTTTAAATGTGATAAAAAAAAAGTTGTAGTCACCCACTAGAACCTCATTCAGGCACTATAAGCTGTTGTGATATTGATGTTTGTAGCTTATTCTGTAAAAACATTTAACTGCTTAGTTCCTGTAGATGTGTTATACACACCCACCACTCTGCCATACCATATTCATGGCAACATATTGATCTTTTAGAAATTTATTAAAAGCATTCCCCATATGACTCAAACTGCTTGGCATAATTATTAGAAAGTCCAGACACAGCATTCATGTGATGCCTGTTTTCATGATATAATTTCTAGGTTATTTGATGTACCCTGTTTTCATGATATCATTTCTAGGGTATTTTATGTACCCTGTTTTCATGATATAATTTCTAGGGTATTTGATGTTCCCTGTTTTCATGATATCATTTCTAGGGTATTTTATGTACCCTGTTTTCATGATATAATTTCTAGGGTATTTGATGTACCCTGTTTTCATTTTATCATTTCTAGTGTATTTTATGTACCCTGTTTTCATGATATCATTTCTAGGGTATTTTATGTACCCTGTTTTCATGATATTATTTCTAGGGTATTTTATGTACCCTGTTTTCATGATATCATTTCTAGGGTATTTGATGTACCCTGTTTTCATGATATCATTTCTAGGGTATTTGATGTACCCTGTTTTCATGATATAATTTCTGGGGTATTTTATGTACCCTGTTTTCATGATATCATTTCTAGGGTATTTTATGTACCCTGTTTTCATGATATCATTTCTAGGGTATTTGATGTACCCTGTTTTCATGATATCATTACCAGCTACTGATTGTTCTCTTCACTGGGTTGAACTCAGCAGTGATGAGACATCACTCACATCCACCTGTGCCTTCAAAAACATCTTCTCCTCATTGTTTACCAAATGTAAAGCCATCATTGATACACTTCTAATACCAGATTAAGATATAAGTATATACTTTCAATGGTAAAGGCACATTTTTATCCAAATCAAGGTTAGCCACTAGGTAGTGTAAGCATTGTGTCTAGGTTTTTGTCTTATTGCCTAGTGTTGATTTGAAACCCGGCTCCTATGTAAAAATGGGAAAAAAGACGACTGATGATGATGATTATGATGACTTGTTACAGTGGCTGAAGGGAGTGATCAGCCACACAAAGCACCGTGACTTCTCAAAGAATACAAACTTTAATGCACTGTTCATGCTTGCATTTGTTGAGTCTATCAGCTCTATCATTTAAGGTACCTTGGAATAATAACCTACGCAAATGAGAACATGGCTTCTCAGAGAATATTAATGAATTTACTAGTATCAGTCAATCTGAAAATTTTAGGGAACTTGGAATAATAATCTACACAAGATATAAAGCTTCTTCGAAATGGAAAAAAATCTGCACTCACTCAGCTCCAAGGGCAATATGGAACTGCTATGCTGACATTTCTTCTTTAGGGCTGTTCTTATGGTATGCACTACAGATGGGAAAATTGTGTACTACTTGGTCTATACGGGCGTATATTCCTAGTCAAAACATTGTGACTCTTGTTCTTTATTTGCATTTTACCATTCCCAAATGTGATTAATGTATCCTTTCAAGCATTTACTTTTTATTGATTCGAAGCTATTACCTTGTCAGTTTTAAACATTAAGTCCTAACATACCTCTCAACTGTACAGATTTTTGCCTCATATTTTGGTCTGTTTCTCATAAAATTGTGTTTTTTGACAAATCATAGACAAATCACTGAGGGTTGAAGTCAGAAAATAATGATAGACATTTGAGTTTCAAACTTCATACCCTTCAGAAAATTCATGCTAATGCAAAACCTTTTATTCTATGAGCTATCCAAGTTAGTAAAAGTAATAGTTAAAACATGTCCCTATTTTGGGCCTTCGCCTTCCCATTATTTATGGCTTTGTCAAGATTTCTTGCTATAAGAGATTGGAAAATATGAATCCTAAACATAGATTGCTTCTTCTCTGAATGAAAAAAAGACTGGATTTCTTTTATTTGTGATAAATGTTGCTGAAACTAGCCTTTTCTTAGAATGTTGTTTCATAATTACAGTTGTAAGTCAGCATTAACACACTCCTGGTCTCTTTTTTTTCCTTTTCTTCTGTCATTGGCAGCTGTGGAATTACAAAGGAATCTCTGCTTCTAACAATTAGTCATGCATCTTTGGTTACTATGCTCTGCTAAACACTTTTGCTATTTGTAGTTCTTTGCCTGCTCTGTATATCACGTTGAGTCATACCTCTCAAGTGTACAAATTTTCGCAGAATTCCAAGATATTTGTCTACTATTTTTGGTCCATTTTTCATAAAACTGTGGTTTATGGCAAATTAGTGGCAAATCATTAAAGACTGAAGTTAGAAAATAATGACAGACATTTGAGTTTCAGACTTCATACCCTTCAGAAAATTCATGCTAATGCAAAACCTGTTATTCTATCAACTTTCTAAGTTTGTTAGAGCTATATTTAAAAATTGTTCCTTTTTGGAACTTTGTCCCACTTTTACTTATAGTGTTGTCCAAATTTCTTGCTCTACCAGGTTGAGAGGCATGCTTTGAGGTCATAGTTGTTTACACTAAGCAGCATATTTTGCAATCTCAGAAGTGCCTTGTACAAATATTTATTCCATATACATTGCAAGAGTGTACTGTATGTTTCTACCTACACTTGTTTATTGTAAATATATACTTATTTATTGAACCTCTATAATTAATGCACTATTGCTAACAGTTCCTTTCTATTTGTGCATATCTATTCTGAGCATCTGTAATGCTCTTTACCAACAGGCAACTGGTCTACCCTATTGCTGGATCACAACTCCTACACAATTCTGACTGGAATTGACTCACCAATAACTGGCTTATTTGTGTCTCAATATTTTAATGTTGGAACATTTTTAACTAGATTATTGAGCATTTTGACATGTGCTTCCTGTTTGTAGCTCATTTTTCAAACATCTTGTTTAACAGCTGCCCTAGATGCATAGCCGTCTTAGATCTGTGAGATTACAAATTTTATAAAATACATCATTCCTAGAAACATCTTTATTCTGGTTATCTTCTGGCCTTCAGGTTCTAGTCACTCTGATTTTGGCATTCTGATTTTATCTTCATTTTTATCTAACTTGAAAGTATAGTCTTAATACGTTAAGTCTTACCCCACACTGGGATGTCAGTAGTGATATTTATAACACATTAGAAGCCTTCACTTACCTGTGTAACAGTTCTTTGGCACACCTCTGGTGGTAATGAAATACAAATCAGACATCTATGGAATTTGTGCATTCTTAATGGAGTATTCATTGCACACAGTCTGAGGCTTTGATCATATAGCCTTACCTATGAGACACTCTGGTTAGCAATCAGCATTCTTGAGCATTTATTCAGCTGTAATCAAAAGGTAAATCTTTCTTTTGATAAAAGATTCAAATCTTGTTAACCACTACTCATGCAAGTATCATCTTTCTTAACAACAGTAACAAAGCTAATCACTCATTATGATCTCTCCGACTGCTTCTTAATGACATGTAAAGTCTCCATATGCTTCAGTTTCTGTTCTAGTTTTTGTTAGTGAGAATTTTTCTGGCAGCATGCATCACTGGTACTGGATCAGGTTTTATTTCTATGTGTTATCTTCCTGGCAATCTTCCCAAGAGTGTAGGCAAATCAACATAGCCATGCAAGATATTACTTTAGCTTTTTGCAGTTTCAGAGATGTCTTTGTAACTTTATATGATCGATTTTGAACACACAGTCTGTACTTTTATTCTCTGATGTCTTTACTCCATTCCTTATTCTCCTAAGTCACATGACCCAAAAAAGTAGGCAAATTAACCTTTTTAAGTGCAACTATTTGAAATAAAAGATTGAACATTTTTATATTTATACTGATACTGGGTTTGACAATGGTTAAGATCTTTATCTCACAGATACAAGTGGGTAGGTTTTGATAATCTACAGTTGTTGCCTGATATTTACCCATGAAAAACATTTAATATAATGATGCCATCTGTTGGACAGAAAAAGTCAACAATGAGCACACGTCTCTCTCTTAAGTCCCAAATAGACTCAACATTTTAAAAGTATTTTGTGGCTATGTATTAGGTTCTACATTTTCTTAAGTTTGCAGACTACATTCTGTCTACAGACTATAATCTGGCTAGTAATTTTCAGCTTTCCTTTCCAATAGTCAGTGCTGCACATAGGGTCATAGGTTCATAGGTAGGTACTAGGCTATCTGCCCTAGGGCATTTATAAGCCTAGCCAGAATGTGTTGGCTTTCTCCTCCCTTTTAGACTAGATTCCTGAGCCTCTGTCCAGCAGGGCCATAGAAGTGATCCCAGGAGTAAATTTACGATTTCCCATCCACTCATCAATATTTCTCTTGAAGGGGGTCAGCGAGGGGCTCTGCCTAACATGAACTGGGATTTTATTCCAGAGCGAGGGAAGCCTTTGAGATATGAATCTATCCCTCCAGCATGTCCTATTTATTGTTGTGCTAAGGTTTAAATCCCTGGAGCGTGTAGCTCTAATGGATGTGGTTTTCTTGAGGTGGAGCATGCCCAACAATTCCGGGTTAGACATGGCCTTGTACGTCAGGCAGAGATCGCCTCTGAGTAGGTGGTAAGCAACTGAGTAGAGCTGGAGTTTCTTTAGTCAAGCTGCATAGGGCATGTGTTTGAGGCCCACAATCCTCTTGGCGAGGTATTTTTGAGGTCTCTCCAGCTGTTGCGGGTGTCGGGTAAGGTACATCCCAAATGGGCATTGTACTCAATTATGGGCCTGATGAGAGATGAGTAGAGGGGCACAATGACCTCTCTTGATCTAGATGTGAACCCTTTTGTGATTAGGTGAGCTATATAGAAGGTTTTTCTAACCACTTTGGCAATGTGATTGTCAAACGAGAGGTTACTATCTACTTGGGTCCTCAGATCCCTAATTATTTCTATCGTGCTTAGTGGATTACCTCCTATGTGGTAGTTTGTGGGCACTTTGTTTTTCCCAAAGGGGATGACTATGCACTTTTTGGCATTAGCTTGAGGCCATGGTTCTGACACCAGGTATCCGTCTCCGTAAGGCCCTTCTGCAGGATGCTTGTGTCAGTCAGCAAGTTGATTATGGCTCCCAGTAATAACATCTGTCCCATTGCCTCTCTTATCTATTTTCAGATTCCAAGTATCAATTTTTGTTTCAAGAGTATCCATATGCAGTTAAGCTTTATATTATTGTTCAACAACATACCAATTATTCTGTGCACATTTTAGAGAAATATTATTTTCTAGCACAGGTTCTGCAAGTTTGATCAAAAGCAGAGCATTTCTCCTTGGCATGCATTTAGTCAACACATGCAACAGTCTTGAATTGGTGCAGCGGTTAGCTTTGTCGCCTCACAGAAGAGGTTCTCTGGTTTGATTCTTGGCTGAAGTGCCTTCTGTGTGGAATCTGCATGCCTTCTTGCATTCACATGAGTTTCCTCCAGGTGCTCCAGTTTCCCCCCACATTCCAAAGACAGGCATCTGGAGCATTTCTCCCAGAGCCTCCTTTGAAAATGGTCTCTGTCTCAGTCGGACTTTACTGGTAAACAAATGTTAAATAAATAAAAAAAAGTATTTCAAGCACCTTTATCTTTGATTTTCTGATGAATCTCCTTTATATTCATTACTTTTACTGTTCAACCTACTAGAGCCATTGATCCTTCACCTTCATTTCTTATCTATTCCTCTAATAATAGTATTATAGCTACAGTATCCCAAACAAAACTCCTAGGCATTGTAATTGACAATAATAGGAAATTCGACATCCATATAACTCAAACTATCAAGAAGGTACATGTAAAACTAAGATCACTGCACAGAAGCAAACCATTTCCAACCAACACTACAAAACAGGCAATTGCCAGAACCCACCTACTCTCTGCTCTCCTATATGCCTCATCCATTCTTATCAATCTAAAGAAAACATATTTAGGAAAACTATAAGCCTGCTACAATAAAATAGCCATATTTGCTACAAATTCCCCACACAGATCCCACTGCTGCTTGGCTCTGCAACAACTGAACTGGTTAGAATTACCCAATCACTTAACTTATACTAAGCTCATCATGGCCCACAGACTGATACACCAACCTGAAAAAAACCCTGCCCTCCAAAATTTCCTACAAACCTATTCCAATAATCTTGACCTACATTCCTCTAATCAATCTCTAATACACATATCCAAATCCAGTAACAGTGCTGGGGACTCTCTTTATTCATACCATATAGCCAAAATCTGGAACACAAGCCCTCAGACTATCAGAACTACAATTAATCCTGCACACATCAAAAAATGCCCACGAGTCACTTGTTTAACAACTGGCTCCGCCCATGCTCTAGCCTTGGCTAACTCACACTTCTTTCCTGTTATTTTTCTCCTGCTACTACATTTCCTCTCTTACCTCCACCCCACTTAATAGCCTAATATCATCCTGTCTCTCCACCCCCCCTTTTACTCTTACTCCTTCCTTACCTTTACTATCTTATCTATTTCTCTTTGTCTACTGCCTTATTTCTCCTCTACGTTTACCCTACCACCCCTTTAATACCTTCTACCTGTCACCCCTCTTCCTCTTTTCTGTAAATATCTCTCCTGTCACATCCTTGTTTAATATGTTCTTCAGGTGCATCTATTGTAAGATTGCTTTGATTAACGTATTTATAAAAAGGTGCTCTATCCATTATTGTTAATCTAATGATACCCATGAAGTATCTTATTGGCTTTGTAACTGTTTTTTAATCTATATATATGTAATCTTGCTTTGTATCTATGTAATTTTGCTTTTGTCTATGGAACTTTTCTCCCTGGGCCTCCACTGAAAATGGGCTTATGCCCAGTGGGACTTTCCTGGTAAACAAATGTCAAATAAATAAATAAATTAATCAATATTAAACCTAAGTAATACTAGTTAAGAAATGTAATCTGTAATGCTGAGCCTCCAGCTGAATAAAAAAACTTCAAAAAACATCACAAGAATGTAAGAAATAAAAATATACTTAATGAAATAGACTTCACCATTCATAATTTAGCAGATTTCATTTTAACAAGTGATAAATAGACACATTTGCATTACATTTACTGAATCGCCTAACATCGTTTTTAAATGGACAATAATTTTAATAAAATTTTAGAAGGCCACATAGATAGCATTAAACAGTTTCAGAGAGACCGTGATGGTGCAGTGGTTAGCGTTGTCGCCTCACAGCAAGAGGCTCTCCCGTTCGATTCTCAGCTGGAGCACCTTCCGTGTGGAGTCTGCATGTCCTCCCCATGGTCGTGTGATGTTTAAAGACATGCAGGTAGGTGCGTGCATGAATGGGTGTGCCTGCTTTGAAGGTTGGGAGTCAGGCTGGCAACTTGGCAGCATAAAATTCACTGCCAATCATTAGCGGACCGGAGTTCCACTGTGGTGACCCCTAACGAATACCCAGCCTCAGTGTCTCATCTGATACACGAGACATGCGACATGGTGTCAGAATGGGATCGGGAGTTGAAGCTACTTGCAAACCATTAGGCACACAGTTAGAAGTGGAGAAATATACAGGAGCCAACTCACAAACAGTTTAGCAGTTATTCAGAGGTACTTACGAAATGTGCGAAAGAATGACATACTGATAAAAGTATTTGAAATAATTACAGAAGTGTTTGAAATAATTTCCTAAGTGTTTAAAATGTACAAAAAGGCTAAAACGACCACATTCTTTCACAACGTACTACTAATTTGCATTAACTAAATCTTTTCGAAGTATTTGAAGTTTCTGGAATGTTCGCAGTGTTTGCAGTGTTAAAATAAAGCCTTTTCAATGAGACTGTTATACCCAGCTATAGCATAATTACAAGTACCTGGTCTATGCTTATATTTAGATGAATTTTGCTGTTATGGTACAGGGATTTCCTAGACCTGGACTGCTGGTGTTTGATAATATTGCTGAGAATTGGCAAGTGTTTGAGCAAGAATATGATATTTTTATACAGGCTGCATTTTCTGATAAAGATGCATGTGCAAAAGCATTCATACTTCTGACTTTACCTGGCTTGGAAGCCATTGAGAGAGAATGTTCATTTGTGTATGCACCTGCCGTATATGCAGGGGAGTGGGAGAACTACTGATCTATTGTGATACAGGCCAAAAAGCGGGAAGACCCTCAGTGCTTAAAATGTAAATTTAGAGAATTGTGTAGCCCTCAAACAATTACTACAATGGAAAGGCACATGTTTTACACAAGAAGTCAAAAGCCTGGTGAAACTATAGCAGCATATATTACTGACTTAAGAAATAAAGCAAAAACATGCAGGTTTGGTGATTTACGAGATGAGGTGATAAAAACAAGGCTTGTGTGTGGTGTTAATAATGATGCAGTGAGAAAGATTTTGCTTTGAGACAGTGATTTAACATTGAGCAAAGCCATGAGATTTGTCAAATATATGAGCTTACATAAAAGCATACGAATATGCTTATGAATGAGAAAAGGATGCATGCAGTGTCTTAAGCAGTATCTGCCAGTGTGAATGTTAATAGTGTGCAACAGAAAGCTAAAATGAAAAATAAATATAAACCAAAGGATGTGGTAGCAGCTTACCAGGTTTTAGCTATAAACCGAATAGGGTTGCAACACCTAAGCTCATTGTTAACTGTCGTAATTGTGGACGCAGTCATGAAGCTAAATCAGAGAAGTGCTTAGCTTTTGGTCAGCAATGTCACAAATGTAAAAAGTGGAATCATCTCAAAAGGCTTTGCAAGTCTAAAGTGGTACATGCTTTTATTAAAAGAGAGTATCCAAGGAAGGAGGTAGATGAGACAGAGAGCTGTGAGTAAACTTTCTATGTTGATTGTATCTCTGTGATCAGTGAAACAGTTAATACGGTAAAGTACCATTTGACGGTAAAGACTGAAATATTTTGCACTGTACAAATCAATGGGAAACCTGTGGAGCTTAAAGTAGACACTAGATTGAAGTGTAACGCTATATCAGCACAAATGTTTGCCAAAGTAAAAGCTGGTGAGAAACTTAATTCAGCAAAGTGTGCAAAACTAGTTGCTTATGGTGGTGAAAAGATTCAAATTGATGGCAAAGTAGTTCTCACATGCCATTCTGCTGGGAACAGCTATGACTTGCAGTTTTACATAGTCAAAAAACACATGCAGTCATTGTTAGGCCTCAAAGACAGTTTGAAAATGGGACTGATTTCACTTCAATGAAACTCGCTCATCACACAGCTCTGTTCTCTTACCTTGCAGTATCTCCTTATCTGCAAACTATCGGTCAAGTTTGTCTTTTTCATCTTCATACTGACAGCGTACTGTTAAAAGTCCTGCATGCTGCATTAAACAGTTGCAATGAAACTCGCTCATCACACAGCTCTGTTCTCTTACCTTGCAGTATCTCCTTATCTGCAAACTATCGGTCAAGTTTGTCTTTTTCATCTTCATACTGACAGCGTACTGTTAAAAGTCCTGCATGCTGCATTAAACAGTTGCAATGAAACTTGCTCATCACACAACTCTGTTCTCTTACCTTGCAGTATCTCCTTGTCTGCAAAGTATGTTGGCTTAGTTTTTACATTTTATAATATACTTATTTAAGTCATTATCTACTGTACTCTCTAGCAAGTTGGTATGCTTTAAAGTAGCTTGGCAGCAAGGAACTTACCATTTCTTAATAGACTGCCTGTTAGTTTCAACAAACTTATATCTATTACATGCTGGACTCTAGCCTGTGTTAAGATATTTCTTACCCAGCCTGTTTTAAGTTATTTCTTACCTGATAGTACAACACAACAAAACCTCTTATTCTTACTATGAACAGTACATAACCTTATTCTGTTAGAGTTTTTAGTGATTGTGTTTGACTCTGGGCTTGGCTCTAGCCACACCTACATAGAGTGCTGTAACCTCTCATAACCCCCATCCCACCAATTAGACCTATGCAGGTCATGATATTACCTACTGGGACTCCAGGCTCCATTTTCAAACTGTTTTCTTCCTTGCTGCTAACTCCATACCTGCATTCCCTCAGCTTGCTCTGTAAGTTCTTTTAGCTGTTTACCTGTTTTGTTCTGCTCTTCTCCCTACAGCTGCACATGTAATTAACTCTTCCCACTACAGTGCAGGAAATAAACCCTAAAGGACTTCCATTAATGGACACTACCACAACCTTCTAAGGAGCTTACAAACTATAACCCCATCAGGATAAAATATAAAGTGTATGTACTGCAGTCTTTTACTAGTGCTCACCACCAAGGTGCCTGTGCTTTACCCTGCGCTTGCCAAGCAGCCTACAGCGGTCCTTAACTCCCTTACCTCCTATGCCATCTCATATATATTTTTACCACTAGGTGGCACTGCTCTCCCACTTACTGATTACGATCTAAATCTATTTTCCTTCTCTCCCAAGCTATCCCCCACTCCCATTCATACTTGTCCCACTGGCCTGCTTTGACTTGACTTGAGCTGTATTTCACCACCTTACTCCCCTCAGCCTCATTTTCCCCTGCTGTCCCTGTACTTCATTCACAAAGCACACTTTTCTGCTTCAGTTGGCTGACTTGATTTCAGCTAGCCACCTTCTCTTTAGCTCTTCCCGCTCCGTTTGCCCTAGGGCTCACTCAGCTCCCCTACCCTGCCACCAATTCCCACCCACCCCAGTACTCCTACCTTTATTGGAACCCTAAACCCCTCCCTCTCATATTAAACCAATCACCTCCTCCACAGCCCCACCCCTTTCTCTCTATCAACCAATCACCTCCTCTGCAGCCCCACCCCCTTTTCCTCCACCTGCCTATCTCAGTCACTCCTCCACTCACACCTAACTCCCTAATTCATCTCCCACTACTATATCTTTACAATTATCCACCATACCTGGACTCCGATCTCAAATCATTCTCACCCCAACTATCTGCATTTTAGTCTTACTCCCTTTATATCTCACTACCTCCTACTCCCACCACCTACTCCACCCACCCTTCCTATCCTATCCCCCCACTCCCAACCTCCTTTCTTATCACTCAAAAACACACTTCCACAACATATCCACTTCACTAGTTCAACCCAACCCACTCCACTACTTCAAAATAAAATTATTTCCTACCTCAACTAAGTACTACACTCCTAAGCTAATACTTTACTACCCACAACTACGAAACACCAAACCAAAAATACTACTATCCTTCCTCAACTACCTATGCTTAGCTGGAGACATACATCCAAATCCTGGACCAAACACTACTTGTACTGCTAATCTTCGCACATCAAACTATAAAGCTAACCATAAATACCTTACATTCTTCACCATTAATGCTCAAAGTTTAAGAAATAAAGTAACCCAATTCCATGCCTGGTTGAACTACAACCAACCGGACATTGTAGCCATTTCAGAAACATGGCTAAAACCTCACATTAGTGACTCTGAAATCCTTCCTCCTGGATTCCAATTCCTCAGACATGACCACCCAAACAGAAAAGGTGGTGGGGTAGCCTTACTCTACTCTAACCTACTATCCATCACTCCATACCCTAATCCTATCCCCACATTCAATAATGCAGAACTAGTAACAGGCCTGCTAAAAGTAAATAACCACACAAGCATTTGTATCATTGCTCTCTATATCCCCCCTGGTAACAACACCACTGCTCTGGGGGAAATACTTCCCTGGACCTCGACCAATATTAAGCAGGAGACCTATATACTTGGAGACATAAACATCAATTGGAATAAAATCAATAACCCCAATCCCACCATATCCATCAGTCTATTTGACTATACACAAATTACTAACTCCGTCACCAGGCCCAACAAAACAAAGCCCCAGGTACCACACTAGACTGGATCCTAGCTTCCATTCCCAATAAAATCTTAAACTCTGGCATCACACCCGACCCTATAGGAAACCACTTGCCAGCATTTATCTACCAAGCTACACACTCCTCTCCTCACCTACACCAAGTCATCCACACACATAACCTTACAAACTTTGGCCCAACTACCTTCTCTAACTTCCTGAAGCAAACAAATTGGAACCCACTAAAAACCCTTCCACTAGATAATGCCATAGAATTTTTCAACTCCTCCTTCTTAAACATTCTAGTGCCACCAAGAACAAAAAGAGTAAAAACCAAATCCGCCCCTTGGCTAACCAAAGATACCAAAAAACTTGTGCTACAAAGAGACAAATCCAGGAAAACATAAAACAAGCAGCCTGAAACTTTTCTTAAATATAAACAACTCCGCAACTTTGCTAAAAAACAAATCATCAGAGACAAAAAGTCCTACTATATTAAACTACAATCTAACCAATCTCAAAGCCCAAAACAATTCCGGAACTCCATTAATTCTCTTCTCAACCCAGGTACCAAACACAACCCCTGCCCTGACACCAGTAAATCTGACTCTGAAATAGCCTCTCTATTCAACTCCTTCTTCTCTAACTCCATAGCTGAACTGACCAAAACCTTCCCTAACAATAACCCCTCCCCTCAATCCACCCTTTTGTCACCACCACCTACAACACCCTTCACCCCCAACCCTCCGCCTATATTCAACCTTAAACCCCATGTCAACATCCTATATAAAAAAATTACTCTCCAAATTAAAAACTTGCTCCAATGCCTCTGACAATATCCCATCCTCCTTCCTAAAAATAGCCACAGATGGTATCGCTCTTCCCATTAACATCCTGATCAATAGATCCATGCTAGAATCTTATGTTCCCAAACTATGGCACACTGCTTTCATTCTACCTCTCCATAAAGGAGGCAAAAACAATAAGAACTCCAACTTCTGCCCCATAGCCATCCTCTCCCCAATTTCCAAACTACTAGAAAAATGCATTCACATTCAGCTCATGCCATTCTTAACCAATGACCAACTAATCACTCCAACCCAATACGGCTTCTGTCCAGGCCATAGTACAACCACTGCACTTCTCTCCTTCCTAGAGACAATAAATCTTGCCTGGGACTCTGGAAAAATAGTCTCTACTGTTCTTCTAGATCTGTCCAAGGCATTCGATACCATCTCCCACACCCATCTCCTAAACTATCTCTCTGACCTTAATCTCTCCCAGAGTACCTTATCCTGGTTCTCTAGCTACCTCTCCAACAGATCTCAAGCTGTAAAATGGGGGACAGGCACCACAACCTTCCTTCCCATCCCCACTGGGGTTCCTGAGGGATTCATACTCGGTCCAATGCTGTTTAACATCTTTATTAACAATTTCCACAAAGCCATTCCCAATATCAAAATTGTACAATATGCAGATGATTCCACATTAATCTGCAGTGCCACCATCCTCCCAGAGCTTCAGACACTGACCCAAGCTGCTTTCTCCACCACTGAAAATTGGATGCTTCAGAATCACCTCTCACTAAATGCCAGTAAATCCAAAATACTATTATTCTCTCCCTCAAAAGCTTCCCCTCTTGATAAAAACTCATTCCAAATTATTAGCCAAAACAGCTCCACCATAGAGGTTGTTCCCTTTGCCAAACTACTTTGGGTCACTATTGATTTAATGATTGATATAAAATTTGGTATGCTAAACAGGAACATCCAATTTCTCTCTCCTTCCACCAGACAAACACTTGCCACTACCTATCTACACCCATCACTAATGTATGGCACTCCTCTATTAACTAACTTATCTGCCACACTCACTTCAGAATTGGAAGTCTGTTATAATAAGATTTCTAAATTTGTTACCAAAGCCAAATACTCCTCCCACCACTGTATTGCCCTTAATTTGTTACACTGGCTTGAAGTCTCCAACCATCTAGACTATCTTCAGATTACCACAGCCTACAAACTAATCTTTCAACCCTCTAAGTGCCCTGCTCTATGCAACATCCTTCTCTACACCCCTCAGAGAACTCTCAGATCTACTCACCAAAACCTAATCTGTGTCCCAAAACCCAATCGTCCTGCTGGTCAACTCCTGCTATCCTTTTCCTTAGCCAAGAAATGGAATTCTCTTCCTTCTTCTCTAAGGACCTGTGCAAACTTTGAAAACTTTAAATCTCAGTTACATTCCTACCTTTACTCTAACAGAAAATGCAACTGCATTCTCGCCACCTAGTCCTATAATTCTCTCTCCACCTATGATTACTAGCCTCTCTAGCTATGATCTATTTATTTATTTTATTTATTTTATTTTACATTTGTTGACCGGGCTAGTCCAGCTGGATTAATGTCCATTTTCAGTGGAGGCCCGGGGAGAAAAGCTCCAGAGGATTAAAACAGTTATTGGAAATACAATTGTATTATAGAAAGAGAAGAAATGTAAGTACAAATATTAAATATTTTAACTAATTAAGTGAGGTCATAGGTTAGAAGTAGCAAAACAATATAATAAGGTATCAAATGTGAGCACAATTTTTTTTTTTTTTTTTTTTTGAGTTAAGTAATATTTACAACAAAGGGATAATAACTCAGTTGGAGTAAAAGATGAAAAGGAAGTGGTTGAAAGAGTTTATAACAAATATGAGGGTGTCTACAGGCTAGTCTGGGTTGGTACAAGAGCAAAGCCAGAATTTATTAAGGTGTGTGGAAAGTTGTTTCTTAAATAGTTGGAGAGTAGGCAAAGAGGACAAAGTGGATGGAAGATTCTATAGGCTACCACACACATTTACATATTGTAAATATCAAATTTGTACCATGTACCTAAGAATTTACAGCTGCTCTCTAACATGAAATGTAACTGTAAATTGTTCATTAATAATATTGTGTCTGTATCTAAAGGTAACAAGTACCTAAGAAATTACACCTGCTCTCTAGCATGAAACATAATTGTAAATTGTTCTTCTTTTCTATATTGTATCTGTATCTAAACTTTGTAACATGGAGCTTTTCTCCCTGGGCCTCCACTGAAAATGGGCTCCCTAAACGCAGTGGACATCCGCGGTCATCAAGCTGGAAATTAATAAATAAATAAATTTAATAAAGAGGTCCACCATATAAGTCTGAACAACTATGATAGTTTTACACAGAATGTTTTTAGTGAATATGCTGATATTTTCAAAGTCGAGCTTTGCAAACTTCCAGTCACATATTCCATGAACTAAACCATGAAGTAAGACCATTTGTTAGACCAGCAAGGAAGATTCCAGTAGCAGTGCAAAGCAAAGTAAAAGCAGAACTGGACAAAATGGTGAATTTGGCTGTCCTTACTCCAGTAAAAGAACTGACTGAATGGATATCTTCCATGGTCATAGCTCATAAGAAAAGCTCAGATGATATTCGAATATGTATTGATCCGAGAGACTTAAACAAAGGGCTTAAATGTCCTTATCATCTGAAGAAGTAGCCACTCTCATGCCAAATTCCACTGTTTTTTCAGCCGTAAATGCAAAAAGTTCCTTTTGGCAAATTTTGCTGGATCGCAAATCTTCATTGTTAACTACATTCAGTATGCCATTTGGTAGATAAAGATTCTTGAGAATGTCATTTGGGATAAATTCTGCCACTGAAGTATTTCAGCGTCCAGTGGAGCAATTGTTTTTGGTTATCCATGTGCTACCATAGTAGACAACATTACTGAAGGGGGCAATGGTGAAGACGAACATGATAGAAACCTCAGGAAAGTTCTAGACCATACACGTGAAGTCAATCTTAAACTGAATTCTCAGAAATGTAAATTCAAACTGAAATAAGTTACTTATGTGGGTCATTTGTTTACCAGTTCTGACTTTCAACCAGATCCATCTAAGCAAGCCGCAATTCTTGAGATGCCAGTTCCAGTCAATGTCACATCTTTACAATGTTTTTTGGTATGAGCTATATTCAACTATTTAGGAAAGTTCATCTCAGACCCGAGTGAGCTTTCAGCACCATTACGTGAGATGATATGCAAAAATGTAAACTGCTCCTGGTTTGAACAACACTAAAGAGCATTTGACATTCTGAAACAGACAATTGCCAGTCCACCCACACTGAGATATTATGATGTTCACAAACCTGTAACTCTTTTGTGTGATGCTTCAAAGTATGGTCTTGGTTCAACATGTCTACAACATGGTGTAGCAGTAGTGTATGCATCCAGAACATTAACCCAAACTGAAATGCAGTATGCACAAATTGAAAAAGAGCTTTTGGCAGTAGTGTTTGCATGTTCAAAGTTCAATGATTATATTTATGGCAGACCTATCCAAATAGAGACTGATCACCAAGCACTAGTGACAATTCTGAAAAAGCCAATACATACAGCCCCAGCATGCTTGCAATGCATGATGTTAAAATTGCAAAAGTACAATTTCAATATTGTCTATACAAAAGGCAAATTTTTGTACCTTAATGATGCGTTGCCAAAAGCACCCAGACAAACAACTGAACAGCATGACAATGAGAAAGCAGATTTCGAGGTTATGGGACTCAAAGAACTCAGACATTTTTCTTCTTCACATCTTAATGAACTCAGAAATCATACAGCTTCAGACCCAATTCTTCAGAAGCCGAAACGTTATCAGTCAAGGATGGCTAGCTTGACAAACCAGTTTACCATTTCACATACAGAAGTATTCTCCTTATAGAGACAAGCTTCTTATGGAAGATGGAATCATCATGAAAGGTCCTAAAGTGGCAATTCCTGCAGCATTACAACAGGAATATATCAGTATTTTGCATCAAAGTCACCCGGGTACTGATTCAACCAAAAGAAGGGCAAGAGGCATAGTATTTTGGCCTTCTATGTCATAAGATATAGAGAAGGAAACTCTAGCATGTTCAATTTGGAACAGCACAAAACTGTACCAACAAAAAGAACCACTTCAGCCAAACCAGATTCCTGAATTATCATGGTCGATGGTTGCTACTGATATTTTCAGATGAAATGGTCAACATTATTTAGTGTTAGTAGACTCTTATTCAAATTGGTTTGAAATTGACATTCTTCCTAATTTAACATCTAGCACTGTCATTATGAAATTGAAGAGACATTTTTCTATCCATGTTAGTCCACACAGTCATATCTGACAATGGTGCACAGTTTACAAGTCAGAAGTTCAAGAAATGTACTGAGTCTTGGGACTTTGTCCATGTTACTAGTAGTCCTGAGTATCCACAGTCCAGTGGATTAGCTGACCGTGCAGTTCAAAGTGAGAAGTACTTGGAGAAATCCAAGAGAGATGGTACTGATGTTTTCTTAACCTACTTAATCTCAGA
Source organism: Protopterus annectens (assembly GCF_019279795.1). Classification (NCBI taxonomy): domain Eukaryota; kingdom Metazoa; phylum Chordata; order Ceratodontiformes; family Protopteridae; genus Protopterus; species Protopterus annectens. The sequence goes on along the minus strand of NC_056725.1, from coordinate 548,195,317 downwards.
AACATTCCTTGAGATAATTTGCTTGGTTTACCTGCTCAGAGATTAATGTCCTGACAGACTAGTACAACTCTTCTGATCAGTAAACAGTTATTGATACCAAATGCACAGAACAACAGAATGGTCAAGACTCAACTTTTGAAAAAACACCAGTCACAAAAGTTGCACTACGATAAATCCAGCAAACCTCTCAGACCATTAAGACAAGGAGAGATTGTGAGCATGCAAACATCTAAAGGATATGACTTGAGTGGAAATTGTCAAAAACATTTGTGATGAACCAAGATATTAGATTGTACAATCTGAAGGAATGGATTTCAGAAGGAATCAAAGACAAATACCACCATCTCCAAACCAGTGACGCAGCAGATTGCCTGTGCCAAAGACTCTTTCTCAGAGTGACTCTACACTTGTTCAAATTCCAGAGGAAAGTGTACTTTCTTCAAGTCATCCTGATGTAATCCCCAAAGTTCCAATTGTAAAAGAATCCCCAGAGACTGCCTCCATTGCTAAACCCAGTCAAAGTTTTCTGTGACCAGATCAGGTAGAATTTCCAGACCGAATCCGAAATACACAGCGACTTGCACTTGAATTCATTTGTTGTTAAATGTTGATGTGATATCTAGTTTGTAAAATATCTTGTTCTCCTATTGCAAGCTGTACAAATCAAAGAGGAAGGATGTAGAGCATGTTTGAAGTAATGAGTCAGTTAGTTAGCTTATGAAGTTTGAAGTATATGTTCCAGTTACAGCTCCTGATGTGTTTATGTGTAATAAATGACTTGAATGAATACCCAGCCTCAGTGTTTCATTTGATACATGAGACAACAGTACTGACAGCAAAAAAAGTTTTTTTATTCAGAACTAAAGATCAGTTGTTTGTTACTAACTCAATACAGAGCACCTTGTGGAGATTATGTTAGAAGATAAATAAACCTGCAAGTGCCTAGGAACAAATACCCTGCAGATGAGATAAGAACCTACAGTATGTCTAGAAAAAGAATACCTGGAGATGAGTACTGTTCTAGACAAAGCAGGAATAAGATGACAGCTAATAAGAATTGCAGAAGCCAGTAACATCACAGGCAGACTTGCCAGCTGCACTGCAAATAGGTTAAGTAGCTGGAAGGAAGCTGGGTGAGGAAGAATGGAAAGGAAACACGCCAGAAGTGACGGAGAGAAGGGAGACAAAGCAGCTGTGGTAGCAGTACAACATAAAGGTGATAAAACAGGCTAAAGTGAGAGATGAATACATTGTGTGTTAGCACAAAGTCATCTGGATAAAGAGCCTATGGTAAATGTAAAGCCCCAGGATAAGTGCCTGAATCTAGATTGTATGGAGATAAAATGCTGGACCTTGATATGTTTTTTGTAAGATCGCAGCACAGTGAAGATCGGAATATTTGCCCTTTCCTCACTGTAGTGCGTTCTCGGAGTTGGTATATATATTTAGCGGGGGCAGTGCAGCCCCCCACAATAGCGAGTTCAAGGTCCTGTATTTTCGGCATTTAGGCACTTTGATATTTTAATCTTTTGTCATTCTAATATAGACCAGTAAAATAAAATAAGGCTTGGACTATTAAGATTCTTTGTATCTGGGAACAAGACTTTGCTAACTGGTACTGCTATAGGTAAAACAGGAATAGAACCACAGCCTGTAGGAAGCTCCCTTTTTTAAAATACAGCTGACTATAATCAGACAGCCCTTTCCAGCCAATCAAGTTCTCAATATATCAGTGACATCATACTGAGACATGGCAATCAGAATACAAATAGTCCTTTGCCTGCCCTGTTAAAGTTCTTTTCAGACAAGCTAACCAATGTGGCATGCTTGCATGCATTTGTCAGGCTTACTTTTGCTTTTAAATGTTTTGAGTCACTGTGCATAGATAGGCTACCCAGAGATTTAAAAGTAGGAAAGTATGGGACAGAGGAAAACTAGCTAAAGAAATATAACCACATAAATAGATCCATTGTAGTCAGTTTGGTAGCAGTTAATACCATCTGTTAGCAGATTCATGTAAATAGATCCCCAAAATAGGTCACATTAATACAAATCAATTAAACCGACACAACTAGAAGTAACTTATCATAATTCAAATGCAGCAGGATCTGAGGAAACATGTAGGGCAGGTTACACAGAAATGTGAAAGTATTTTAACCACAACAAGAAAAGGCACAAAAGACTAATAGGCTAAGGCCAGAAACCTTTGAGCCCTACAAGTGCTGCATTTCTATGCAAATTCAGGGTCCAGTAAGTCAGATTATTATGAGTAGTAGGGATAGAGGAAGAAAAGAGGGGAAAGGTGGTTGAGATGTTACAGGTGTGGCCTAGTTCTATGACTGATGGACTTGTGGGAAGTGACTGGTTTGTGCAGAATGCATAAGAAGGCATGATTAGGGTGGGAAATGTAGGAACTCAGGAGGCTGTTGGGCAGAAGAGAGTATGGGGAGGGGCATCACAGAAGAAGGTAGGATAAGAAAGTACTTAGTAGAATGAACTAGAGGTTGTACATCAAGACATGTGACAGTACGGGAGGGAATCCAAAGATGGGAACCATAGGATCCAGGACTATAAGCAGTACAGATGTGAAAAGAGGAGTGAAATGGAAAGTGGCAGAACTGGAAAGTAAGTAGCAGGCAGAATCGAGGAGGGGAGAATATAAGTGGCTTACTAGAAGGAGGGATTCAATTGGAGAATAACAGAAAAGGGTTGAGTAAGATGATTGAGGCCAAGTATTTTATTTATTTAACATTTGTTGACCGGGAACATCTGACTAGGACAGGGCCTATTTTTAGCTGAGGCTCATGCAGAAATGCTCCAGATGCATGTCTTTGGAATGTGGGAGTAAACTATAGCATCCGGAGGAAACACATGCAAATGCAGGGAGAACATGCAGACTCTGCGCAGAAGACACCCCAGCTAAGAATCGAACAGGAGAACCACTTGCTTGCTGTGAGGAGATGACATTAAATACTGCACCACTGTGCCGCAGGAGGAGATCAGTACTGAGGAGAAGCGGTAATAACCTATAAGATGATTTAGACAAGGCCAGAGGATTTGCCAGGGATGGTGAGAGAGACCAAACAGGAAAGGTGTAGGTTGCAGAATGGCAGCATGAATGAACTGATGAGTTAGGAAAAATGGTAGACCAGGCTAACCATGAGGAGGCAGTATGTGATGAGGATAGAAGATCCATCACTGGAGGGCAGGGGGCTAGGTAATGCAGGAGAGTTAGCCCAGGAATTTAGACAAAATACTGACAACTGGGGGTTTTACCATCAACAGGATCACAATCCTGATGGTGAGGAACTGGGTAGGTCTGCCCAAAGGAAAGAGTGTGCTGAGACTGACTCTGTACAACTCAGTGAAGGAGATGAGAATGGTGGTGGAGAAGGGTGGCAGAAGGTCATTTGTGGACCTAATGTGATGAGAACATGGACAGAGGAGGAAGTATCCAGGAGGGCAAAGAATTGTTCCAAGGATGTCAAATAATTGTGAGCATGGTAGCTTCATCAGATAGCATACCCATGCAGCACACCAAGGAAACTAAGAATCAGGAATTACAATCCATGACTAAAGCAGATGGCAGGAAAGAAAGATTTCAGTGTTATAGGCAATTCGAGGGATGTGGGCTAGGGAGGAGAATTGTGCTGATGATAGATTCCAGCTCAGAGGGGCAGTGTTGCTGAAAGAGACTTTTGAGAGGTAACTGGATACTATCATAGCTTTAAACTGATGTGTATGCAGGTGAGGGAATTGAAAAAATGAACAAGGAAACATCCGAAGTGTAAGAACTAAGAGGGAAGGGCAGAAATAGGAAGAAAGAAACAAATGGAAAGTTGGCATGAAGGACTCCTGGAAAGGTAAGAAGGATACAGATGAGAGGAATGACCAGAACAAGAGTTGGAAGGTGATGCTGTGCAATGCTGTGGACTTGGGAAAAAGATGTGGGTACTGTAGATCCTGAAGTCTAACAACGTGGACATAAATGACATCACAGTCATTTGGGCAATGGAAAAGAAGGACTTGGATGCTATAGTTCTGAGCTACCATATCCTTAGAGCTAAAAAGGAGAAGGAAGAAGCTGGGTACTTCATATAAGAACTAGTACAGGTTAAGGGATGCAGGAATAAGATGGAACAGTCAGCAGAGATGAATGGGGGTGTAAAAGGAAATAGGTATAATGTCAGTCAAAATACTGGCTGGGTGATAAGAAAACTAGTAATCGCTCCCCACCTACCATCCTCCAGAGGTATCAGCCAGGAGCGGCCTTAGGTCAACTGGTGCCCTAGGCAAAAGGGCTCCATGGCGCCCCCATCACACCACCCGGTGCCCCATTCTGGTCTACCTACACCAAATAAATACAGGAAAAGCACTCCTACTAGAAGGGCGCCCTGCCTAAGGCTGGCTATGGTATCAGCAGCAAAGGATGGCAATATGAGGGGCTGAAAGGCAGAAAAAAGGGTAGTGGTTGTAGTGGTACATATCAAGCTACCAGCTACAGAGTGGTCTGTTACTACATGCCAGGCAGGAAGGGAAAGGGCCTGACTAAAGATCTGCATCAGGAAGCATCAGTTGGTGCAAAAGGGTATCAAACAATACAAAATTTGAGACAAAGTCATTACCAGGTCAGGTGAAGCTCACAAAGGACCATCAGTGACCAGAATGGTTAACTTTATACAGAACAGTGGAGCTCCAAAGAAGAAAGATCCAAGTAGGACTACAGAAAAGTGGACTGCAAGAAGTTGGGGTAGGAGGCATGAAAGGAAACAGGACAATAGAGAGAAATAAAAAGGGCAAACAAACAGTGGAGAAGAACTGGAAACAACAATCTGAATTTAAGGTAATGTCTGACAAGAGAGTAAAGTGGCTGAGCAAGGTGGGAAAACAAAACACTTGGAATAGGAAATATTGAATGGTGGAAAGAACTAGGAGGGTAGGAAGAGGAGAAGGCCTATCTCAAAGGCTGTGAAAGAATTAACTAAACAGGTAATGAAGACCAGGGTCAGATGGAGGGAAAATTAACTCAGTGGTTGATGTGGACAGGAATATAATTTTTTCAGGTACATTTCAGAAAAGAAGAAAGCAGACACTAACCTAAATGAGTTCTCAGCGATGGAATGGAGGCATGGGGCATTTAAGCCCACCTAGCACACAGGTGATTTGATTCTCTTAAGACATGGTAATTTTCCCCTGTTATTCAAAGAGAGCAATGTCTTGCGGCTTCTCCTGTTAGGGGTGGCCACAGCGGATCACCGGTCTGCAGATTGATTGGCAGCGGGGTTTTAAACTCTCTGCAAATACAGCTCAGTAAGGAGTAGCACCATGCTGCTTTACACAGACTTGAAATTAACACTAATAAATCACCTGCCATGCTGTTCAGTACTACTCACAAACACCAACAACCCTCCCTTAGTAAACTGTGATATGAAGAAAAACATCAAGTCACTTCTAATATTTGGAGTTTTGGTTAAATCTAAACCCATCCCTTTCCTTCCACACAGAACCTGCAGACAGCAAACTTCTTAATCAGCTAAAGTTAGTTTACAAGACAACTCATCTTTTCACACTAAAAATAAACTTGGTAGGTAAGCACATTCTAGTTCCTAAGCATGCCATCTAATTGCTCTGATTTCCTCCAAAAATACAAACATGGCATGCGCTATACTACCCTCAAAAAAAAACTGTCATTTTATTAAACTCTGATTTAGATGTGTGGATTTTCATCCCAACTGTGTCAATTACAGGTTCAAATATCTTCAGTGCACTCTGAACAGAGGGACCAGTTTGATGTGTCCTCTTTATCCTTTGATATTTCCTTTATATTTAGAGCCATTGGCAAAGAAAATAAGGGACTCAGAAATTCAAGGATATAATTGGTACTGTAATGAGAATACGTTGGCTTTATTTGCAGATGGTATTATCTTGTACCTGATAAAAACAGAAAAGAGCATCTTAGTGTTGTGGAACATCTTGAGATAGTTTTAGGTCTTTTCAGTCACACAGCCGGGGTCTGAATGGAGAGATGATAGGGGTCCGAATGGAGAGATGATATTGGGGTCCGAATGGAGAGATGATAAGTCAGCAAGCAAGGGAGAGTAGTATTGCCGAAATTGAATTCATCCTCATGTCTTGCTGAGTACCTTCACAAGGTGGATCCTGTTTTTCACAAAATCTCACTAAGACAACACACTGATAATATAGACTGTATTTATACAGCATATATCATGGACAGAAGTAGGTTAAAAATTAAAAAAGATGGCTGGGTGCAAAAGACCCAGGATAAAAAAATGTCCAGTCCTGGTAGGCACACTGGTGCCAGGCCAGGAAAAGATGACAGTGTAGAATCCTCAAAATGAGGAAACATTCCTACAATTGAGCAAGGCCAGGCCTGGGGGGAGGATGGCCCTCTGTTGTAGAAGGAAGTAGTAGTCCACAAAAATCGCAAAAACTGACAGGCCAAAGAAGAGCCATAAAGATGATAAAGTGGATTATTGAGGATAAGAAACAAAAACTATGTATTGTTACTATTATGCAAAAAGCCCAGAATTTCCAGACACAATGCATACAAAATGATTAACAGAGAAATAAGAGGAAAGAAAAATACTTCCACAATAAAAACTGTCAGAAGTTTCAAATACAAATTTGTATACGTTAATACAACAGATTTATGAAAAACAGTATATAAATCAAGAAACTTTGATCTGTTTGGAAAAAAAGCATCTGAGGAAGTGCAAAAATATAAAAAAAAAACCTAGAGGTTTTTGAAAAGTATAAAAAGGAAATATTGACATGGGAAGAAAGAGAGATTTGATATGGTGCAATACTTATGCAAAGGAGAAAGCCAAATTAATCAATATAAAGAAGACAGCCAAAAAAATATTCGAACAGAAATACAGGCAAAGGCATCCAGATATGAAAAATGTCACAATAAAAAAAATAATATCACAAAGAGGGAATGTAGAAAAGAAGATTATAAAGCAGAAGTAAAAAAAAATAGAAGTTGAAGTTATGGAGTTCCTGCGAAGTGAAGGATTTGGTGTAGAAGGTCTAACACAGGTCACATCACAGCATGATGGTGCAAGTCTCCAAAGTAAGGAGAAACAGGAAGATCAGGAGACATCTGAAGAAAAAATATGGGCATGGGGAAGAAAGAGATTTAATATGGTGTAATATTTATGCAAAGGAGAAAGCAAAACTAACCAATACAAAAAGAGCTGCACCAAAGATATTTGAAGAGAAATACAGGCAAAGCAATCCAGACATGGAAAACTTTACAATACAAACAAAAAGAAGAAGACAAACAGGAAAAGTAGAAAAGGAGATTAGTAATGGAAAATTTAAAGAAATAGAAACTGAGGTCATGGAGTACCTATGAAGTGAAGGATTCAATGTAGAAAATGTAATTCAGAAAGTACCACAACAGGACAGAGCAATGGATATCCAAATTAAGGAGAACCAGTGGAATGGGAAGCAATTGGTCAGGTGCCATATGAAGATATTTTGGAGTCTTCCACAGAAAACCAATGTAAATGTTCACTTGAAGCCGGACAGCCAGGGAAGGAACAGGAAACTGTGGAAACTCTGATGCAGTCATTTTTGAGGAGTGATAGGCCAGTGATTTTCCATATGACAGAGCATTGGATGGCACAAGATGAAACTGAAGAGAAGGTGCCACAGGAAGATGCTATAGAACTTTCTATAGAATGCCCTCAGGAAATGGAAAACAAAAAAATGCGCCCTCAGTTTAGAAGAAAATGAGCTAAGAGAAGAGTTGCTTGTTTTAATAGAGATGGATAGACATATTAAAATCAATGAAAGAAACAGACTACAGAAGGACAATAAAACCCAAAGAGTCAGAAGTTTGATAAAACAAATCAATACAGTAATTAGGACCGTCCATAGAAAACATGTGATATAATTGAAGTAAACAGGATATATTACTGTGCAGCTAAATTAATAACTGATAACGTTATACCATAAAAATACAGGGTAGTAAGGGAAAGGAAGGGGTGAAATCGAATGCCATCATGGAAGTATTGAATAGAGAAAACTATAAAGCAATTAAGACAAGAAGTGTCACTGTTAGAAGAATAAAGAAGAAGGAACAGAACAACAAAAATACTAAGAAAGATAGATGTAATAAAAGCAATGCGCAGTATTAGAAAAGACCAGGATCTATCATGCACTATCACAAATGTTGTGTCTTTCGGCTTATCCCAGTTAGGGGTCGCCACAGCGGAACTCCGATCCGGTAATGTTTCATAGTGGATTTGTACGTGCCGAGTTACCAGCCCTGACGCACAACCTTCAATGAAGGCATGCCCATTCACGCATGCCTCCACACAGAAGACGCTCTAGCTGAGAATCGAACGTGACGTCTTGCTGTGTGACGACAGCGCTACCACAGCACCACTACCGCGGGTCATGCACTATCACAAATAACAAACTAAAAATCTCAGCACAGGTGTTAAAACTTAGAAGACACACAGATAAATATAAAGGAAAAGGCCAAAATAAGCAATTTATTGATGACCAATAAAAGTTTTACAGAGAATTAGGAAACATGGTAAAAGGAATTGAAAGACCACCAAAAAAAGAAGAAATAGATACATTTTGGAGAAGTATTTATGAAGATCCTGTGGAATATAACAAAGATGCTAAATGGATAGAAGAAATAAAATAAAAAATAAGAAGTTTAAAGATACGGGATATGAAATGGGATAAAGTAACAGCCAGAGAGATTGAAACAAAATTAAGAAAAGCCTCTAACTGGAAAACCCCAGGCCCAGATGCAGTACCTAACTTCTGGTTAAAAGTATTAACATCTTTGCATGAAGATTTAGCTATGAGTAAGAACTATTTATATGCATGCCCTGAACAGACACCAACCTGGCTAAAAATGGGAAAAACAATGCTCCTACTTGAGTGAACCTGCAAGCTACCCTAAAACTATAGACCAATAACTTGCCTTCTGACGACGTATAAACTATACACTGGAATTGATGCCGACAGAGTTTATAGTCATTTAGAAGAAAACTCAATAATGGCAGTAGAACAAAAGGGCAATAAAAAAGTCATATGGAACAAAGGATCATTTGTTGTTAAATAAAGTCATAGTTGAGACCTGTAAAAAGGGGAAGAATCTAAGTAAGGCATGGATTGACTATAAAAAAAAATTTGCTAGTATCCCACATTCATGGGTAAAAGAGTGTCTAAAAATGTATAAGATATACCCTACACTGATCGACTACATTACAGTGACCATGAAACAGTGGCAAACCACTTTGCAATTAAGCCATGATAAAGGGGGATATTCCAGGGTGACTCTCTATCACCACTGTTATTCTGTCTTGCCCTTAACCCATTAAGCTGTCTACTTAACAGCTTAGGCCATGGCTATAGTTTAGCTCCTAGAAAACAACAGAGTGTAAAGACTTCTCATCTTCTCTTTGTCGATGATTTAAAACTGTATGCCTCATCAAATGAGGAACTGAAAGCACAACTGCAAGTTGTCAAAACTTTTTTAGATGATATAAGAATGTCATTTGGTCTTGCTAAATGTGCAAAAGCAACCTTTAAAGCAGGAAATCTGCAGCACCAAGAAAACATCAGTTTGGGACAAGAATGTGATATAAAAGAACTTGAGCAGGAGGGAATATATAAATATCTGGGAATTGATGAAGGATCAATAATAGAACACGAACTAAATGTGAATAAAACTTAGTAAGGAATACTTTAGAAGGCTTAAATTAATCCAGAAAACAGTACTGGCATCTATGAACAACATCCAATGTATAAACCAATTTGCTCTTCCTGTCCTAACTTACAGTTTTGGAGTGACTGACTGGCCCCAAAATGTGTTGGATAGATTAGAGAGGAAAACAAGAAGGATGCTTCATGGTCACCAAATGATTTATAAAAATCAGTGCATACCAAGATAATATATTTCCCGTTCTGAAGGAGGGGTGGGCCTCCTTGAAACTGATTACATGTATAGATCTGCAATCGTGGGACTCCATACCTTTCTGCTGACCTCACAAGACCCAAATGTAGTGAAAGTTTTGAAGTATGAGGAAAATAAATCTAACATGACTTCTCTGCTTAATCTACTAGAAGCATATCAGCATCAAGCAGGAATGGAAATCAAACCAGAAAAAAATAAAAATGTGCCAAAAAAACGAAATAATATAAGGTGAAGGACCAGATGAGAAGGCAAGAAATGTGGAAAATGCATAAATATAGTTGCAAGTACAGAAAACTTCTGGAAGAAACTCACGTTGCTCAGGAACGAATGCAGGAATGGTTAAGGAGAGGCGAATTTAAACCAACAGATGAACGATTAATATTGGTGGCCCAAGATAGAAGGCTACATACATGCTGGTTTACAAAGTCCATTGAACATGTTGGAAAAAAAGACAAATGTAGGATTTGTAAAACCAAATTGGAAACAGTGGCAAACCTTGTTGTTGGTTGTGACATACTAATGGTAGAAGGACTGAGAAGGACTGTATACTGAAAGGCATAATAACATGGCTAGACTGTTGCACTGGGGATTGTGCAAACATTATGGTATTGATGTGGCTGAAAAACACTGGAACCATGAGCCACAAAATATCATAGAAAATTAAGTCTACATCACATGGGATCACCTATTACCAACAGTTCAAAAGACAGATGCTAGAAAACCAGATATAGTGGTCCATAAAAAGAAGACAAAAGTAGCATTGATTATTGAAATTGCCACACCCAGTGACTACAGTGTCTTGCACAGAGAGAGACACAAAGTCATAAAATATCAGGATCTGCAGGCAGAAGTAAGAGCAACATGGAGGAAAGATACCCAGACAGTTCCAATAGTAGTAGGAGCAACGGGTCTTATAAAAAAAGAATCTAAAATCATATTTAGATATGTTACCAATACATGTAACCCCATATGAATTGCAGAAGGAGTCAATACTGGGCACATTGTGGGTGCTGTGAAGAGCACATCTGTCCGACATCAAAGGTCGAAACAATGCTAATTTCATGAACTTTAATCATAATCTGACTTAGGAATGGAGTCCATTTCTGTCATGGTATTAGAAACCCAAAAGACTTGGAGAAATTAAAAGGCAAAAATATTATATTCGTAAAGTAGCATGAAGTATTCTAAGAAATAAGCCAACATGAGAAAGTAGAAAGGAGATTTTGCCAATAGGGATAATTGCAATCAGGGGTACACAGAATAGGTCAGAGGGAGCTGAATTTACTGGAGAAAATTGGCTAAGGATCTGAGTTATTAGGAGCAAATATCTACAGAGGAAAGGTAATGGAATGGGAGGAAGCCAAGAAGACATTTGAACTGCAGGCTAGAGACTCCCTTCCCTATCAGGGAATGATATCTAAGTACAGGCAATGAGAAAGGAAAAGGAGAATCCCAAGTGAAAGACTTGCTTTGGTAGAGGTTTTTAATTGAATCTAGAAAAGAGGCTGCTCTTAAAAAGGGATAATTAGTAAGGCATATAAAAGGGTCTATATTATTTGAGCGACCATTCCGATGTTCGAATCATAGATGCTCAACATCATAAAATCGAACGTCGGAAAGGTAGAAGGTGAAAGTCAATGGCTTTTTATATGCAGAATGGGACATTTTCCCTTTTTGAACTGAAGTGCATTCTCTGAGTTGGTATATTTAAGTAGGGGTGTGTGTGTGTGGGGGGCTTACCCCCTTGCTCAGAGCGGTAAGGTAAGTTTTTTTTTTTTTTAATTTTATTATATAGTCGATGTTTCAAACTTTGCTCATATGAGTTTGCTCATGTGAGGTTTGAAGTTTTGAAACTTCGACTATATAATATAGACCCATATAAAACACTGCAAAATAATTATAGCAATCAAGCAGAAGAGGTTAGAAAAGATTGGCAAGAGAGCCCGGATAATCAGTTCAGAAGGAAACAATGGAAGGACATATGTTTGGCTCCCCAATATGCCAAGAAGTCTAGAAGATTTAGGATTTTTGCTTGGATGTGTTGGATTAGGTAGTTTTAATATCCCAAGCAGACTACAAAGAATGTTTCCTCAGGTAGATGGCAAATGGAGGTGTGATAGGAAGAAAGAGTTAACTGGGAAGATAGAGGTAACTGAGGAGATATGTTTTGGGAGTATAATGAGTTGGAGACTTTAAAAATTCCTTACAAAGTGCTCTGTCGGAAATACTGGGTCAGCAAATAGGTCTAACTAAGGAAAGGATGTTTTGAGCTCGGATACAGGATCTGAATTGTCTAAACATAGTAAGACCTTGTTATGTTTAATTCTGATGGCTGGCAAAAAAAACAATTACTAGAAAATGGAAATCAAAATCTAAACCAGTTGAATTTGAATAATTGAATATTATAACACAGATAAAAGAACTGGAAGTGGGATCTTTAGAAAATAATAGGACTAAATTATATCTTTAAAAAATGGAAACTGTGGGAAAAATACATGCAAAATAATATTTTTCTAGTGGAGTGAAGTTTAAAGGAAGGCAGGAATCGATCAATTTATGTAATGTTGAATTGATGATAAATATACAAAAGAATATATGTAATGGATAATATTTGCAACTGGGAATACATTAATATGGTTGTTTTCTTCAGTATAAATGTTTGCCTATGTCTTAAGTGATAATTCAATAAAGATGTTAAAAATTACAAAAAGAAATACACAAGCTATAGATGCTTAAAAATAAAACAGTCACACCAAGTAAAAAATCTTTTCAGTGCACTGAGGTAATCACAGTTACATTAGACTGACAGGAAAACATCATCTACAAACAACAGTGATGTATAACTTACATCTCCAAATAGGATGATCTCCAAATAGTGAGTGTGCCTTGATATTTTGTCCATGAAAATCACAACTGAGAAAGAGATAAGGCACACCATTGTTAGGGTCCAATACCCACTTGAATGTGTTAAGATTAATACTGAAAATATGAGCACAATTTTCACTCCTCAAATATAGGGACTGAATGGCACACAACAATGACCCTGGGACCCTGTACTGTTCTAGCATTTAAATCAAGGCATTTCAGGGTTATTCTCATTTGGTTACACCAAGTCTGAAAAAAACCACATGTAGACAGTATTGACAAACTTCAATAATTCTCCAATATCAGTACAAATTATTGATCCACCGTTCTACTATTAGGCAGGAATCTACATGCTCCTCCTGAATCAAGGTCTCAAATATCAGCTTATGCTACATTTCCAGCACTCTTCAGTATACTTTCGTAGAGAGCCTGAAGATTGTGATCCCTTTATAATTTGAATATACCATTCTGTCATCATTTTGAAAATGAATATTTCTGGTCTAGTTTCCTGTTCCACAGGCACTATTCCAGACTTCCATACAACATTGAAAAAAGAATGTTAATCATAACACATCAACAATGTTCAAAATCTTCAGCAATTCTGGCCAAATCACTTTCATTGCCAAAACCTTACCATGACAGAAATATTTGTTCACTATAGTGACCTCATTTACTGAAACGGGTTCCTTTCTACCATCGGTGTCAGGCACCACCTTTTCAGAAGTTATGCCCAACAGATTTAGCAGTTCTGCAAAGTGGTAGAAAAACAAATCCAGCAATAGCAGAGAAAAAAAAAACTTATGAAAGCACTACTTTTGGACAATGAAAAGAAGACGGACACGATTAAAACTGTTATTCATGACAGTTATACATTTACACAATGCTTTACTTTTTAAGTATTATTTGGATAAATACAATATTGTTTTTAAAAAGCAACAACATTCGAATAACATTAAATTGAAGAAACCGAAAAAATGTTAAGGAATATTAAGGATTATAAAACAAATAGTGTTTGTCCATTTCCTCATTTGAAGATTAATTCTGCTACTCATAAACACACAGCTGTTGAGAATTATAAATAATTGACCCCCATGTATCTCCTGGGGAAAGTTAATGATATTATAAATAGCTCTTTTGTGGTTAACGGTACATCCCCAATAATTAACAATAACAATCATTTTGAATGCAGCCCTTTAGATTTCCTTCCCTCCACAGTTCAGACAGGATGGCCAGCAAGACAGCTCAAGATGAGAATCAATGGGATTACAACAAAGCAACCGATTTCGGAACAAGGTAATATGGGCCAGCTGTAACGGGGAGGAGCAGAAGAAGAAGGCAAAGCAATGAGGTTTTGAATATTATCCATTCCTTATATTATTGACGAAAACCTAAAGTTTGACTCCCATATGTACTCTGCTATTAAGAAAACCCATCAAAAAATTGATCTCCTATACAGACACAACCACTATCTCAGCCCCTCCACCCGACAAACACTTGAAAATACCTTCCTCCTCCCATCTCTCATGTACGGCGTTCCCCTATTTACCAACCTCCAACTAGGCCTGCACTCCAAACTGGAATCTTGCTACCACAAACTTAGCAAATTCGCAATCAACTCCAAAAATTCATTTCATCACTGCCACTCACTATTCATCCTCAAATGGCTAGAACTCCCCAACTACCTCAGATATTTGCAACTTACCACTACCCACAAGCTCATCGTCAAACCAGCTGACTGTCCATCCATGGCCACAGCCCTAATGCCCTACACTCCCTCCCGCTCCCTAAGATGTAAAAAATCTTCTTCAAGTACACAGACCCTCTCATCTTCCAGGCCAACTATTAATAGCCTGCACAATAGCTAAACTATGGAACTCTCTCCCCTCTCAACTACACAAAATACCTAACCATAATAACTTCAAAACCCACCTTTACTAACACCTGCCCTCCAAATGGGAATGTCCTTCTCATGCTCCTACCTAAAGCACCTCCTTCAATTTTGTTTTCTATCCTTTTACTCTCTTTTCTTTTCTTTTCTTTTACAAAAGAATCAATAGATACATGACTACCAAATGAGCATTGTCTTTGCCTGACTGCTTTAAATGTGAATAATTTGATTTCCTATTCTACTAATGCTAGTTAATACTTCTGAGTGAATATTGTCTATTGATATTAATGTCATGTAATGTAATTTTCTTGTGGAGCTTTTCTCCCCGGGCCTCCACTGAAAACGGGCCGACATGGCCCAGTGGACTCTCCCGGTCAAAAAATGCAAATGAATAAAATAAATAAATATATGGTTCTCTAGATGATTCTTTGGTTAATATACTGAATAGCCATGATGGTTTTAACATTTTCAACTACAGTGGTCGGCCTAACACAGACACACATTTTGAATTGTTTGAAAGAGGCTTAATGTATGTTCCTGTCTATAGGCAGAAATTATTTGCTCACTTAGCTGACTTTGGGTTTTTTCACTAGGAAGTTAAATTTAGCATCCTTTTCCAGGATATAGGTACTCCATGCCAATTATCATCTAATTCTTTAAGGAAGAAAAATACTTTCAATCCCCCTTATCATTCTCTCATTCACCTATTTTTGAAATTATGTGATGGATTTACAATCAGTATAATGGCTGGAATACATATCCAAGGGATAATTTATCTTTAGCAGCGAGGCAATTATTGACTGACATTATGAGTGATAATACTGTAAGGGTCATGAGGCCAAATAAGGGGGTGGCATACTTCTTATGGACATTATCAGTTACATCAGCAGTATGTCTAATATCATTTATGATACAGACACTTAACTGCAAGTTTCTAAGAATGAAATTAATGTGGCCTATAGGAGGATACATAGTTATTCATATGATCAGCCTTT
The DNA here is from genome assembly GCF_019279795.1 of Protopterus annectens. Classification (NCBI taxonomy): domain Eukaryota; kingdom Metazoa; phylum Chordata; order Ceratodontiformes; family Protopteridae; genus Protopterus; species Protopterus annectens. Next base: position 548,179,602 of record NC_056725.1, on the reverse strand, counting down.
GTGGGGGGGGGTGATTAATACAACAGCCATGGATTTTTTGATTACCACTGACCCAATTATACCAACTATTTTTGGAAAGCCTAATGTTCACAAAAGCACTGAGTACCCCCCCCCCACCCCCTTATGCTAGACATCTATCAGAATAAATATTAGTAACTTAGAAACTGAAACCCTTTTAACAAAGATCACTTTTCTACCAAATAAATATTGTCAGGTTTGTGTGTAAAAGACATATAATATTAATGAAAATGTGTATAAATCTAAAAGTGAACATCTAAGTAGGCTGAAAACCATAGCTATAATTGCTAAGGTGGAAATACAGTGAAAAATGTTAAAAATAAAGCATTAAGGTCCTGGGGATCTGCTCAAGTGTGGGATCTAACTAAGAAAGCACTTAGTTTAACTGAGTAAAAGTATCAGAAAACAGCACCAATGTGGGTTATTTTCATTGTAAATTATTTACATTGTTTGATATTTGTTTATAATAATATTAGCATGTATAATATTAGAGTGTAATGTCAGCATTAATCATTCGCATATCAGACTTTTAATAGTCTTTTAAACAGTGGGGCAGTTTTCTGAGTTCTAGTATGCTTCTTATGGAGCAATAATAATTAAGCCCCGTTTTTTTAAAAGAGTTCAGTTTCAGCTGCCACAGTAGTTCACGCTTTTCTAAAAGTTTAGGGATGTCTCCTTCCAGTTCCAAAAGGTCCACACAATCAATAATTTGAAATTTAAAGTCAGTGCGCCTTTTGTGAAGCTGCAGGTGCTGAGCCAGTGCATTATTCTTGCACTTAGTTCCAATTACGGACTCACTGTTTAAAAGACTATTAAAATTCTGATATGGGACTGATTAATGCTGACAATACACTCTAATATTATACATGCTGATAATGTAATAGCAAATATCAAATGTTGTTAATATTTTACAATGAAAATAACTGATATTGTTGCTGTTTTCTGATACATTCAATCATTTAAACTAAGTGCTTTCTTAGTTAGATGCCACACTTGAACAGATCCCCAGGACCTTAATGCTTTATTTTTAACATTTTCACTGTATTTCCACCTTAGCAATTATAGCTATGGTTCATAGGATCATAGTAGGTTACTAGACTAATGGCCCTAGGGCCCTTACAAGCTTAGCCAAGAGTTTATCCCCAAAAAAGAAACCTCAGACAGCACCTGTTGACCCTGTCAATGAGGGACACAGGTGAAACCCCTGGGACAAATTTGTGGTTTCTCATCCACTCATCAAGGTTGCACATGAAGATGGTCAGTGAGATACTCTGACATGTATAGGAAGTGTATTCCAGATAGGGCAGCCTCTGGGAGACAAACCTGTCTCTCCAGCAGGTTTTGTTAATGTCACATATTAGATTTAGGCCTTTCAATTGGTAATGTGTGAAGAGTTAGACTTATGGATATGGAGCATCTCTAGTAGGGCAGGGTCCGATATTGCCTTGTAGGTGAGTCAGAGATCACTTCTGAGCAATCTGTATGATACTGAGTAATGTGATAGTGATTTCAGCCTGTCCACATAGGACAGGTGTTGGAGGCCATGGATTATCTTTGTGAGGTATTTCTGTGGACTTTCCAGTTGGTGCAGGTGTTTGCAGAGGTACAAACCAAACGGGGCATTAAATTAAATTATTGGCCTAATGAAGGAGGAGTACAGAGAGGTAATAACATCCTTTTTCTGTATGCAATCCCTTTACTTATGAGATGAACGAAATAAAAGGTTCTTCTGACCACTGCTGCTACATGATGGTTGAATGTGAGATTGTTGTCAACTTGAGTACCCAGGTCTCTCACCACAGGTTGTTTGCTTAGGAGGTTGCCATTGATGTGGTAATCAGAAAAAAAAATCTATGGGCATTTTCTACTTTGTTTACTTTTATCTATCATGTTTGCTAAGTTACCATGTAAACACCTGTTTTGTCTGACAATTGATCTGTAACTGATGTTGTAATGTTCTGTTTGTTCTTGTTTTTTATGTGGAGCTTTTCTCCCCAGGCCTCTACTGAAAATGGACATATATCCAGTTAGACTAGCCCGGTCAACAAATGTAAAATAAATAAAAAATAAATCAGTAGGGGCTATGTTTTTGCCAAATGGTATGATAATACATTTTTTTGCATTTGACTTAAGGCCATGACTTTGGCACCAGTCATTTGTTGCTGTGAGACCCTCTTGCAGTATGTTAACATATTTGGGGAGTGAATGACAGTACCAGACTTACAGTCATCTGCAAACTTGGTCAGCCATAGACCTTTTGTCTTTGGTTGGACCTCTGAGAAGTAGATGCCAAACAGTAGGGGTCCCAGGACAGATCCCTGGGGAACACTAGTGATAGGTCTGCTGTTGGAGGTGGAGGTGCCTCTTTTAACCTTGTGGGTCCTATCGGTGAGCCAGTTGGCCACACACCTGATGAGATAAGGATTTACATCAAGATCTTCAGCCTACGTAGGTGTCCACTTTTAGATTTATACACATTTTCATTAATATTATGATATGTTTTTTTACACACAACCCCGATGAAGTATTTATTTGGTATGAAATGATCTTTGTTAAAAGGGTTTTAGTTTATAAGTTACTAATATTTACTCTGATAGATGTCTAATGGTAGAGCTTTTTGTTAGTTAATTAGTTAGTTATTATTTTGTTAGTGAGTTGGTTTCTTAATTAATAAAGTTTGGATTAGTAGGTTAGCTTTAATAATCTATTCTTATATATTATAATTTGCCTCTCGCTTTTTAGTTTCGGTTCTAAGGTAGCACAGTCTCAGTTTACAGTATGGTGTTAAGAGGGAAGGGGGACTTGGTTAAAGGAATGAGTGTAATGCTTTTATTGCTCTTAACAGAACCATCCGCTGTAACCGCTCCCTTGCTCCAAATAACCTGATTATATATAAATAACGAATGTCTTTAATGCTTTTCATTATACTTAACTAGTATCGCTTGTGTGTTTCAATAAAGTATATTCCATTTTTAACTCAGATGTGGACTACCTACTATTTGATTATATTATTTTGTAGTACATATTTTACAGTTAGATTTTTATTAGTGAACTAGATGTGTAACATATTTCAAGGAGTGAACTTCACAACTTCCACACTGCAAAGTTTCTGCTTGGTTTGTAGCTCTATCATTTCTCACATGAGAGTTAAAGTCTCACATTAGAACTACTAAATTATTGTTAGCTCCTGGAATATACTAAATTATGTATTTAGATTGTGTTAGCTGCGGTGGTGGTGCTGCGGTAGCATTGTCACCTGACAGTAAGACATTGTCTTGTTCGATTCTCAGCTAAAGCGTCTTCTGTGTCAAGACATGCATGAATGGGTGTACCTTCGTTGAAGGTTGTGCGTCAGAGCTGGCAACTCAGTACGTAAAAATCTACTGCCAATCATTAGTGGACCGGAGTTCCGCTGTGGCGACCCCTAACCGGGAAAAGCCGAAAGATACAACATGTATTTAGATTGTGTTAGTCCCACTTGGCTTTTTTGTCAACTTTACAGGGTAGACTCAAGCTGGCATTTACACAGACATTTTGCCAAAACATAGCAAATCTTTTTTTATCTCATTGTAAATACATAAATAGCATCTATAGATATCATCATTGTTAAATCCATTTCACATAGTTTAACCTATAGATATTTTTATAAGTCTTACCTGGCTTAATTCACTCATAAATTCTTATTAACACATAATCTTGATTCAAATGTGATCCTAAATACAGAGGCACGAACATATATTTATACAATTAAGAACTTCAGAACTTCCAGTTGAGGAAGAACCAACCTGAGGCCATGGATTCCTTTTAAAATACAGCTTTATTTCTTCAACATTTAGCAAGCAGAGGACTGCAGTCAAATCGAGCAGTTCAGTTCTTAAAAAGTAATTTAGCAATCAGCAAAACTTACAAGTGGGATCAGTCCATTTCTATTCCATTGAGCGCTTTTGTTCGTTAGACTCTACGTAATCGAACTTCATCAGAATGATTTTAAATAAAGTACTGTAATTTCTTACATTTATATTGTCTGAGAATGTAACTGGGGAGGGGGTGGGTGTGTACTTTGAAGGAATGTGTTGTGCTGACACCTCCTATCTAATCCATCTCAGCATACTTTTAATGCTAATGTGGCCATTACACCCTGGCTGTTTGTCTGCATGTAGCAAGATTTGCCATTTTAACCCTTTAATTTCCAGTATTAGATTGGGCTTTCCAAAAAGCAGGTTTAACTGTTCAATTGCAGCAAATCTGTAGTCTCTGTGTGTGGGCCAGGCTCTGCTATGTTTGGCTAGAGCATTTCTCTCGTCTTGTGATCTTATGGACTGAAAGTGTTCCCTGATCCTGTCCTTAGGTTTTCTTGTTGTTTTCCCTATGTAATAGGCCTCACGGTGTGTGCAGATACCTATGTACACTACATTGGTAGATTGACAATTACAGCGGCACCGAATTTGGATTCAGCGCTTTGGGATTTTCAGAACCACTATATTTTTATATATATTTGTGGCCAGTACCTTTTCACACTAGTACTTTACTTAAAACCATTCTGATAAAGTTCAATTACGTGTAGTCTAACAAATAAAAGCACTCAATGGAAAAGAAATGGACTGATTACAGTTGTAAGTTTTGCCGATAGCTAAGTTACTTTTTAAGAACTGAACTGCTCTATTTGATTGCAGTCCTCTACTTGCTGCATGTTGAAGAAGTAAAGCTGAATTTTAAAAAGAATCCACAGTCTCAGGTTGGTTTTTCCTCAACTGGAAGTTGTGAAGTTCTTAAGCGTCTGCAGTATTCTTCCTACCTACAGCTTTTATGTATATTTATACAATTCCTAAATCAAGTCCATCCTATACAAACATAGTCTTATTGATTTATTATCTGTCTATTTATCCTTTGTTGACCAGGTTAGACCTACCTGACTGGTGGCCTCTTTTCAGGAAAGACCCAAGATGCTATTCTTACTGATTTACTGACTAGGGGAATTTGGATAGGCAGTGGGGAAATTCCCCTATTCTTTTCGATATGTGATCTTTACTATCCACCTGGGCTACCAATAACTCAGGCAGACAGGGTGTCACTTTAGTGTCTCATCTGAAAGACAGAACTCTGCAGTCAGTGCCAGTGTTGGAAAAGTAGTTTAAGCAATCAGGTGGGAATAAAACCCACAGCCTTCTGGTCTTTCAGTGCCAAAGAAAAAGTAAAAACAACAAAAAAAAAAAATAGGAATTAAGATGAACAGCTTTATTCAGGTATAAAAATCAAAATAGAACAACAAGCTTTCAGATCATGTGCTGCATTAGTACATCTGTGAAACTTGTTAAATACCCACAATGACATCACTTCCTATATTGTCTTAATTTTTAGCAAAGATTTTATAGTCACACACCCATTTAAACCCTGTGGTATAGCTGCGCTTAGCATGCTTATCACCTGTAGTTATATTTTCCGATTTGGCTACTATATCACAAACTCTTAAATTATTACTACTTCATAGGACAGCAAAACCAAAATGGTGAGCATGACCTTTTTCCTAAGTATACTTATGTAATTCAAACAGCTGGAGGCTATTATCACCTTTGCTTCCTGAGATCTTCTGAGCCAGGAAGCCAGTGCTTCCTGAGAGTTTTTCTCCATCATTCTCTGCTGAAAACACACTTCACAAGAATTATAATATCTGATAAAGGTTGTGAGTTACAAAAAATGAAAAATATGATAGCTATTTTGTAGAAAATTACAAAAAATGTAAAATATGATACCTATCCACTAGACAATGGACTACACAGTGATGGTTGTATCCAAAGTATGTCTGTAGATGCTGATTTTGTATTGCAGAATTATGAAAGAAAAACTGCATTTTATTGGCCAAAAAATACTAGTGTGTAGGTCAAATAAAGGGTTATCTCTCTCTCTCTCAGTGTACTTGACAGATCCAAGTTATAGTAATAGAATTGTTAATTTGTTCTTGAGCTTTCCAATAATGTATAGCTAGAGGGGAAATCATACTGCTGTTTTGTGACATTGTCAAATCTATGCAAATTATGCATATAATAATTCCATAATATTTCAAAACAATATTAATATACAAAATAATTTGTGTTAGATGGCAAGTGTCAGCTGCAACACTAAGTGCCTTAATGTTTTGTATAAGACAGTACCACTTGTTTACCAGTGGATTTCAAATCTTTTATGAAATTAATGCCGTTAGGAAAACATAGCTAATAATCATAACTGCTGTACCAAAGAAAAACAAAATTATATCTCAGAATTTCTTCAGATTATCTGCCACTACTTGAATACACCACCCCAACATGCTAGTGCTACACTCTATTTTTGCATTATTAATGTAAACAAGGAAATATGTCAGATGTTTTATAACGTTTTGAAAAAACTCCTTAATAACTCTAGCTCTGCACATTCCATGCTCACTTTTATTCTTAGCAAGCCATGTCAGGTTGTATAGGCCACTTTGCTGCCCTAGTTTTATATATGTACCTTAACCAGTACTTCAGCAATTAGACTTTGAAACACTGCTGAGTATACTCATTTTAGGAATACAGGGACATCTTCTAGAAGGACAAGTAAACACAAGGACTCTGCATTCCTGACAAGTAGAGTATTGTAGCAGACAATGAGTTATAATTCAGTTTACACCTGACTTTTTCATGGGTTCATATGTTTATACTAAACTAAGGACCATGAGGATCTTTACAAGTCTAGCTGTGCATCCCAACCCAGTTTTGTCCCAGAGTTCCTTAGTCTCCTATATGGTGGGGTATGTTAGTAAAGAGGTAACTAAAAGTTATGTGGGGGTATGTTAATTGGAAATTAATTTACTTACTGTCAACCTCTGTCCATCAGAGACATGGGGGCAAGACTAGGGATGAATTTACAATTTCCCATCCAGTGATCAAGGTTTCTTTGGAATAGGGTCAGAATGTGGAGCTTATTCCATAGCACGGGATCCTTTAAGACATATATTGGTCCCTCTAGCATGTTCTGTTTATGAAATGGCAAAGTTCAGGTCCTTGGATCTAGTATTCCTGGTGCTGTTTGACTTACAGATGTGTAAGAGTAAGAGACACATCAGAGCTGGATTTGAAGATACCTTACATGCTATGCATAAATCACCTCTTAGTAACCTGTAGGAGACTGAGTACAGAGATAGGACCCTAAGAAGATCTGTGTAGGGCAGGGTATTCATACCCTGGGTTCTCCTGGTCAAGAACCTTTGAGGGTATTCCAGCTGCAAGTGCTTGCTTAGGTACATGCCAAAGGGGGCACTGCACTCAATGATGGATCTAATCAGGGCCAACTAGAGTGGTAATATAACTTCCTTGGACTTGGATGCCATACCCTTGTTTATGAGTTGGGTGACATAGAATGGTTTCCTTACTATCATGGCTACATGTTGGTCAAACACCAGATTACTGTCTACATATGTTCCCAGATCCCTACCTATCATTTCAACTCTTATGGGTGTTTTATCGATAAAGTAATTAGCTTGGGTGGATGATTTCCCAAATGGTACTATAAGGCATTTTTTAACACTGAGTTTTAATCCATGGTTTTTGCACCAATTATTTGTTCTTGTTAGACTTTGTAAGATGTTGGTTTTGTGGTGGAAATCTATGATAGCTCTCAATTTATAGTCATATACAAACCTGGTGAGCCAAAGGCCTTTGACATTAGCCTACACTTCTGAGAAGTAGATGTCAAAGAGGAGTGGGTCCAACACAGAGACCTGGGGTACTCCACTAGTGACCAGTCTCTTGGTGGAGTTGGTCTCAGTGATCCTGGCTTCTTCAGTTCTATCTCAGAGCCAGGCTGCAATCAAATGAGCTATGTAAATATTTATGCCTAGTTCTGTGAGTTTTTCAACATACCTGAGTGAGGTATTGTATTGAATGCCTTGGCCAGGTGAAGGTAGGCAGTATGCACCATTTTCCCCTCAACCACAGCCATGTAGATCATCTTGAAGAAGCCTACCAGGTTGAGTAGGCAAGATCTTCACTTAACAAAGCCAGACTGGGATGGATCCAGTGTCTGTAGGTTGCCAATATGTTTGTTGATCATTTCCATGATAACTCATTCAATGGCTTTGCATATTAGACTTGACAGACTGATGGGTCTATTGCTCCTGGGATCAATTTATTGTCCACCCTTATGAAAAAGGGATGAATGTTGTGACCCTCCAATTACTTGGCACATAACCTTTTTTGAGGCTGTAGTTGAATAATGCCTCAAGTGGTCCTGCTAGATCATGTTTCAGGCTATTTAGGAGGCAACCAGTGATATTGTTTGTGCCCATTGAAGCAGTGTTTTTGGCCTTAGTGAGTACCTCCAGGACTTGCTCCATGTTGATAGTTGGGGGGATATGCTAGACGGGAAGAGTGGGAAGTGAGGAGTGACATTAGAGCTAAATTTATCAGCCAGTAAATTTGCTATGTTGCCCTAGTCAGTGAAAGTTGTACTATTTGCCATCAATTCTGCATACTGGCGAGTACTCCCTATAAGGCTCTTGTCATAGCTGAAGAAGGCCTTGGGATTGTCCTTAGCCTGGGAGGCTATCCAGACCTGATAACTGGCCTTGTTGGACTTTATTAGACCACTTAGTTTCTTGTTTAGTTGAATCAGAGATCTCTTGTTTCTGTGAGAGTTTCTCTTTCTGATTTTGGCCATGACATTTTTTCTTTTATAGTCTGTTAAGGTAAGGATTCTACCAATGTCTCTGGTTTTGGTGTCAGATCTCGCCTTACTTCTGGTAGGTGCAGCAGCCTCAGTGCAGCCATTTACATGATTGTACAGGGTTTCTGTAAATAATTCTGCATAAAGATTTCGGAGAGATGTATATTTTGACAAAGTGTCTCTTAATAGGATGTGTTTGCTTTTGAATAGTTTCTAAGTGTTATGGGTTTAGTTGGGTTTTCTAGGTTGATTTTTATTTCAAGGAAAACAGCTTTGTAGTTCAACCTCACCAATGAGGACGTGATCCGGGGGGGGGGTGCAATGCTCTCCCAGGTTGGTGAGTACTAAGACCAATATGTTTGATCCTCTGGTTGGAGAGTGCACTATCTGGTCCAGGGTGCTTGTGTTAATAATGTCCAGGAAAAGTTGTGCCTGTGAGTTAGAAGCAGTGTACATTTTCCAGTCTATAGAGGGGTAGTTAAAGTTCCTATGAATAGGGTATGTGGTTGGATGGTGAGTGCCTCTAATAGGTCTAAGTAAGAGTTGTGAGCTTTGTGGGTTATAGAGGGTCCAGAACATGGTAAGGAACGTTGTCTGTGAAGACTTGCACATGGATGAACTTCAGAGCATCATTCTGTATAACCAACCTAGAGTTGTATCTGCTACTTATGTAGATCAAGTCATCTCCACCTTTAGCCCCTGTCTGTAGTGCTGTTGGACTAAATGTGTGGAAGGCACTGTAGCCTTCCACTACAGGAGTACTTTCTGTAGCATTAAACCATGTCTCTGCAAAAGTAAAGATATCTACATTCTCGAGAGTGAGGTCGGCTTGTAGGGTGTGGAGTTTCTTGTTTAGGCTCCTAGCATTGACCAGTTATGATTTTTCTTTTTCCTTTTTGTTATTTTGACATTGCGTAAAAATGCTCTAAGGGGATGTGTAAAGTTTTAGCCAATATCCAAAAGCCCAGTGATGGCAGGTGCAAACCATCCTTGGCAAAGCTAAGTGGTCTGTTAACCATCTGCTCCCATGCTGACAGATATTGAATTCCAGTGGAGTGACACTAGTAACTAAGCCAATTTTCTGTTCATATTGTGGCATCATCCTTGATGAAGGTAGCATGCTGCTCAGAGCAAGGTATGTACATGTCTGTGGGACATATCCAGAGAGATCTATACTATGTCTTTTCATATAGTGCAGTTAGGTATGCCTCAGATCATTTGCACCCACATGGACTTTGATACATCATGCACCTTTGGAGCAGTGACTTGAGTGCATGCATGATATCACAGATCCTAGCTCCACACACATCCCTTACCATTATTTTCTCCTTGTTCAGCCGGGTGAGAGGAGTATCTGTGTGACATACAATACAATATCTATGACAAGAGTACAAGGTAAAGTGTTTGCTTGCCTTATGGGCTATGATCATGGGGGATTACTGGGTGTAGGCTTATTTGTAGTGCTAGGTGTTGCTTTTGATGTGTGCTTTAGTGATTGCTGAGGGTAGGTGTTGCAGTATGATGGCACAAGAGACCTTTGAGGTTTGGAGAAGTTTCTTTTATGTGTTTCAGCATAAGAAGGTCTATGTATGTAGTGATGGCATGTGTGAAGAATGTAGAGTGTGTGTTTTTGATTACCTTGTTTGTAATTTTTACCTTCAGGAAAGTTATGTGTATACATCTCTTGCATACTGTGTTACTTTCTTTAAGGATTAAAATATTATTGGAGTACATGAGACAATTGCTACATTCTCTCAGGATGCCCAATGTCAGAGACATTATGAAACTGAAAATGTATGTTATCAGGACCTGTACTAGGGTTGGACTGTTATGGTTTAGGGTCTTGGTTTTATAGGGGTTACCTGAGTAGTGCCTAGGGTAAAGGCAAGCTCTTAGATAGTGGTGCTGGATGCTCTAACTAGTTGCCCTAAGCTACATTCCACACAAGGTCCTACGTACTAGCATTATAAGTTAGCTGCTATACAGGGTACTAAAACTGCCACTGAGTGCTGAACAGCTCCATGAAAATGTGTCTGATTTATAGCAAGAAGAACAAAGGTGAAAACTAACTCCTGCGCTGTCTGGCCAATAAACAACTACACTTTGAGCTCCATGGAGTGCCTCCCAAATCAGAGAGACCAGATAAACACATTCTTCCACAAGATGGATGATCCTGGAACTTTTTAATGTAAAACGTTTTAAATGTCTAGTGAAAGGAAATGATGTCACAAGTGCTTAAAGTATATAAGAAACACATTGTTTTTAAATGTTTATGGCCTGATGAAGCCTACGGGTGAAAGCGCTAGCCGCATGCACGTTTTATAATAAAATTGTTTTTTATATAATGCTCGTGCCTACATTTACGTACCTTGGATTATAACCTCTGGATTATACTGTTGGATTTTAATGCTGGTGAAGTGAATACTGCCGAATTGTGAAGATTTGCTTGTGCTGGACTACATCGCTGATTTTTATTGCTGGTGATGAAAACTGCCTGAGTTTATATATATGCTTTACATGCTTTATTTTTAAAGCATTGTTCCACCTCTATTGAATTGGAATCTTTTTGAGCTGTTTAATACGCACGAGTTCTGGTGTGAGTAGTACTGACTTTTTATGTTTCTGTGAAACCGCTACCAGCGCAGTTTGAATTTGGCACCATTTATTTGTTCTGTCTCATACTTCCCTTATTGCTATTAAGTTCATAAAAAGTCCTCCTGTATGAAACAATCTCACTTTAAGCCTCTCTGTGTATTTCCCAACTCAGACTGACCAGGCTACTTTACTACTGCCACTAGAATAGCAGTTCCTAATTTCTTAATGTAAAAACAAACTTTGGTTAGCCAAAAGTGAAAAGGAACCAAGTAGCTCCATCAAGTAATTGTCAATTTAAGCCCCCGTGTGCGTTTCCCAACCTCTAACTCGGACAAACCAGGCTATCTTTCTACTTTCACTAGAAATGCAATTCCTGTCTTCTTAATGTAAAAACACACTTTAGTTAGCCAAAAGTGAAAAGGTACTGGAAACTAATAACTAGCTACAACAAGTATTTCTCACTTTAAGCCTTCATGTGTGCTGTCCAACTTGGACCACTATTCCCACTAGAATTGCAGTCCCAGCCTTCTAAATATAAAAACACACTTAGCCACAAATGACAAGATACCAGAAACAAGTCTAGCAACTAACTACAAGTAATTGCAAGGCAATTCAAAGGCAGACAAGCCATCAACACACAAAGACAGGCAAGCCAAAGTACACTAACAATCTAAGGAGTGAGAATTCTCAGTTTCTTCTGTCAGTAATCAGTAATATGAGCAGAGACAATAAGACTGGGAGGAGCTTCTAAGGCCAGGTATACAGAAGATGAGACTGGGAGGAGCTTCCAAAGCCAGATATACAGCAAGGGAAAGCAGTTAAAAAGCTTCTGAGTACAAAAGCAGAACAGGAATAGGGAAGGTGGAAGGGAAAAATTGAGGAAAACAGCTAGGCCCAGCACAGAAATGAAAAAGCAATGCAGACTAAATACCTTAAATGAATACCTTTAACTTCAGATAAAGAACAAATAGCACACTGAATTGATTTAAATGGTAAGGTAAGTGCAGTTATGAATGTAGTTTAAATGCATTTCACTGAATGTAAAATATACTCCAAATGGCACAGTGGTGCAGCAGTTTGCATTGTCACCTCATAGCAAGAGGTTATCCAGTTCAATTTGTGGCCAGGGTGCCTTCTGTCTGGAAGTCTGCATGTCCTCCCTGCATTTGTGTGGGTTTCCTTTGTGTGCTCCGGTTTTCTCCCATGTTACAACGACATGCATCTGGATCATTTCTCCCTGAGCCTCTGATAAAAATTGGCTCATTCCAAGTCGGACTTTCCTGGTAAACAAATGTTAAATAAAATGATTTGTTATCAAGCTTCCAAGTTCTCAGCTATCCCAAGACTTGGATAACAGATTGCTTGTGTAATGTAAAATACTAGGAGGGGCTATGTTAAATATCTTACAACTATCTACAACAAATTTAGAAAAGTATCTAGGCCCAATACGCAAACCAAAAAGCAATGCGGACTATAAAAAATGCCTTAAATTAATAGTTTTAACTTTAGAAGAACAGCAAGCACACAAAACTTGGTTTAACAAGGTAAGTGTTTAAATGTACTTCCCTGGATGTAAAATGTAGACCAAATGCTTTGTTATCAAGCTTCCAGATTTTCAGCAGTCCTATGACTGACTGACACATGGTCACATATTTTTTCTTTGAGTTTCCTATTAGACTTCTCAATATAGAAGGCATAACACAGTTTAAACATAGCAATATATATGATAGCCATATAATCACATTTTTCATAAGTTTTAAGCATTCGTGTTCTCTTTGTAATAAGATATACAAACCCCTTTTCTTTATACAAGCATTTAAAAAAATTACACATATTGCAAGTTATAGTACCAAACCTTTGACTAACTCATATAGTTTTCATTCTGTTGGTTTTTATAACACAACCTTTGCTTAAGATTTTGAAATCTTTTATATCCAAATAACGGCCTCTGTATTACACAAAATGTACCAATGTCTGCGTACAGTATTTTCTACCATTTTAGTTTGCAAAATATAAGTTAACATAAGTGTAAATTGTATCTTCATTGAGGAATGTTACGTTTATATGTGCCACTAGAAGAAAAAAAAGCAGGTTTATTTTGAGTTTCATGACCTTCCATTATTAGGAAGTACTACTGTAATATTTTTCCTCATTATACCTTCTCTCATAAAAGGGGTTAAGTCATTTATTTGTTTTTTTTAGTTAGCTAATAATCGGTATTCAGTTTTGCTAAATGTGTTATCTACCTTTGCATGCTGTTATTAAACATAAACTTAGGGTGCATGATAGTCCTGTGGAAATATACATTTTTCTTAACTTCTTTCTTATGTGCCAAAGTAATATTATCTTCCAATGCCTTTTCCAACTGATTGTCTAAAATATATGTATTAATATCTAAGCTTCACAATTTAAATTCAAATGTCCTACCCTTTCATTCAAATAAATAGTCATTCATTTTGTCATGTGTACCACCCCAAAGCATAAAAACATCACCCACAAACCTTTTATAAACCTTTTATAAAATAAAACCTGTTATTAGACTACCAGTAGTCTTTCCCTGAAGGATGCTATCCCTCATAAAATGCATCAGTCCCTCATCCTGCTCATCAAATGTAGACATATAATGGCTGTATGCTATTCACAGTTCTATTTAGGCACTGTAGGTGTTCACATCAAATCATAACATAGTTTAAGCATTCCAGATATATTTTACATGTGTCTTTGAGTCCACAAGTGATATTAGTTCAACATTTCTACAAGTGATTTATGGTAAATCTGAGCTAAATTATTTAGGTTAAACTTCCCCAACTACCCAACTGGACATGAACCTACTGTGGTCTAACAAGTCCCAGCTTTTGAATGTTTTACAATATAGTATATGCCATACCATCTACCCCATATACCATTGCCAGATAAGTGCATACACTGTAATCAAAAAGCAAATATAACAATAATAATAATAATAATAGTAATAACTATTATTACAACCTAATAGTCTTAGGTGATAATAGTCATACCTATTTATTATTTAGGCTACTTTCTGTGTAGAATAACTGAAAATAAAGGCATAATTCTGCCTCTTAAAATCAAATAGAAATCCTTAGTGTCTTTCCCAATGATCAATTACTATTCTATTTAGTAGCCTATATAATTCAACTTAAAGATATGCCCTGAGAATTAGAGAATTTCTGACCAAACCAAGCTAATTGCTCAACACAGGTATGTTGGGAAGTTTATGGGATGGAGAGGAATTCATATTCAGAGACAAGGTAAAGCTGCAATGAAAAACATCATTAATGGCTAAATACCCTCACCTCTAAATCTAAATCTGAGTTATAAATCATCCTATGGTATGCATCATGTTAGGAAAGGCACCCCCCAACACATACACACACACACACACACACACACACACACACACACACACACACACACACACACACACACACACACACACACACACTTCCAGACATTTTCATATGCACACATCCACAGACAAGCCCTCCCCCATTCATAATCATGGAAGTACTCACACACAACCTCACACACATGCTGCAACCCCCCACAAACATACACAATCAGACACAAATCCCGACTAGGCATTGCCTACCCCCCCCACACCCATTAGTCACATAATACACACTATCTGAACACAGATGACATATTATAAAAAAGGGAAAAAAAAGAACTGATGATTTAATCCTTTCTTGTTAACTTAATTCCATTGCAAAAGACATCATCAGTAAAAAACACACTCCGAACAGCTTCACTGCTTTGTATATGCAATGAAAATGCAGTTAAATGTCATGTTTACATCAGTCAAATACTGGTACATTGTAAGCATATGCATACTAAAACTATTATTTAGAAAGCAAGAGAGACACAGATAGAGATTATATTGATAGAGTGATATGTCTGTCTGTCTATATATACATCCTTCCATCTATCTATCTATCTATCTATCTATCTATCTATCTATCTATCTATCTATCTATCTATCTATCTATCCATCCATCTATTCTTTGTTGCCTGGTTTAGTTACACTATGCTAATGGCCTCTTTCCAGGGGAGACATGAAGTGTTATTTATCTACTAGGAACAATTTGGCCAGGGCATTTGGGAACATCCCCTACTCTTTTTGAGTACTAGATGATATCAAAAGCCTGTCACTAGTGCTTGGTGAACTCCAAGATCGGGGCTAGTAGAAGTCATAGCATAGAGGAGAGCAGTATAACATCATTTGAAAATGCGGAGGATACTAAACAAAAGGAAACTGTGATGGATAAAGCAGCAGATAGTGTTCTGTTTTTGTATTGGGTGATACAAATAAGTGGTATTTAGTTGCTTTTTGGATTGATTCTGTGTAAGGAAGCATTGTAATAACAGAGCTGGGGGATGATGGAATGCAGAAAGAAAGAAAGAAAAAACAATACTAGAGATGGCTGACAGGGAAGAAACAGAAGATGAGTCTGTTGTATCATGGGGTGAGATGGTGTGTTGTTTGTTTACTGAGGATGAAGAACAGAAAAAGCAAGTTCTTGATAAAGGAAATGACAGAAAAGCATCATTTCAGAGTGCAAATAAAACTTTTTCAGAAGTAGTCATTGGTAACAAGAGGCAAGAAAGAGGTACTGTGAATGCTTTTCATTATAAAACAGCAGACTACAAACTAGAAATAGTACTGCTGTAAATCAATACTTTGTTTTGGACAATTTAGCCATGCCATTAGGGTTTTTTGTAAAAGATATAAGCAAGCAATAATGCCCAGAAGGATGCATGTTATAGTGTAAATAATGCATGACTATGGCAAGTGTCAGGCTTATACACCCCTGGAAGGGCATAATTTACACAATAATATACACCATGGAGGGCATTATTGCTCTTAAAACATGGGATATTTGTTAAAACTGTTTTTCATTTTTTTTAACTGATATATATATATATATATATATATATATATATATATATATACATATATTTTTATATTTTAATATTATTGACGTAAAATAGTTTCTCCATCTAATGTTTCAGACTTGCTGGAGAATATGTAACTCTTGTTGGGGAGGGAGGGAAGTATTTTTACTGCCAAGATATATATTCGGTAAGTTGTCTACACACACTCTCTCAGACACATACATACACACACACACACACACACACACACACACACACACACACACACACACACACACACACACACACACACATTCAGAAACAGTGTACATTTAACAACACACAAACTCGGTTAACAATGCCAGCCATTAAAAGTTTCATAGATGCATATCTCTCAACTTTCCAGTTTTTCACAGAATGCCCAGATTTTTACCTAATTTTTTTTTGTCTGTTCCTCATAAAATTTTTGTTTTGCTAGCAAATCTTTGGGGATCGAAATCACTAAATAATTATATACTTTTTGTTTCAGACTTCATATCCTTCAGAAAAATGCATGCTAAACAAATCCTGCTATTCTAGCGATTTTCTAATTTTATAAGAGTGATATTTAAACTCTCCCTATTTTTGTGCTTTCCCTCCATTTTTTTGGGCTTTGCCCACAGAATTCTCAGCTAAGAGGTTGAGAGGTATGTATACTTCTAAATTTTAAAGTCAAATGTGCTGCTTGTTGCAGCAACTGCTCGATCGATCTCTCTCTCTCTGTCTGTCTCTCTCACTTTCACCTACTTCTGCATTCATGCACACAAGTATGTATATACCCACACATGCAGATACAAAATGTAAACACACACACACACACACACACACACACACACACACACACACACACACACACACACACACACTTTTCTGTTTTTTTAAGTAACTATTTGTTTTAATTTTTCACTCACTAAACAGCAACAGCGCTGCTTAATGAGTATAAAATAATGTCTATCACTAGCTTTGTTATACTCCAAGCTTCACAGCACCTTAATATGCTGCCGTGAGTGGTGAACTTATTTTTCAGTGGGCATTACCTGTACATTAGCATCCTCATCTCTGTGCAGTGATTCTGAGATATTCTGGTGGCAGGTTGTCAGCAGCTGCTGTGGAACTTTTTTTTTTAGTTTCAGGAAGTGTTTCTTGGTAGAAGAGACAGTGGTTGGAGGGGTGAAGAATTTTGGTGGTGATTAGTCCTGTATGGCATAGTGGGGCTGGTGGGTGGTCTTTGTTGTTAAGTAGGAAGAGGACAGAGTGTATGAAATGTTTGACTTGGGTATCTTTAGGGACTAAGTTTTTGTTGGTAGATGGTTTAAGAGTCATAGTTCTGCCTGAGTGTAATAGTCTTTTGATTGCATTCCAGAAAAGCTTAGGGTTGCGTTGGTGGTTGTCTTGGAGTTTGAAAAAGTATTTAGTTTTGTCTGATCTGATTTTTGTTTAGAAATGTTTCTAAGCTGTCTATAATATTGCCATTTTTGGGGTGTTTTGTCAGTAGACCAACAACGTTATCTCTGTTTAGCATGAGTTGCTTGGTTTATCTTGGGAGCCATGGTGTGGGGCTGGATTTCATTCATTTTGACCTGATAGGATCTAATTCATTTAGCATGTTGTTAAAGTGAGTTAAGGCATCATTTGGGGTAAGTATTTTAGAATGTTCCAGTTGTATTTTTTGAGTTAGTTAAGGAAGGTGTCATTTTTGAAGGAAGGCAGTGTATGCACATTATGTGCGTGATTAGAGTCTCTCACAGCAAAGGTTGGTAGATGTTCACTGATGGTGTTGGGTGGGCAGCCAGCAGTGCTAGTTTGGTTAGGGGTGTTGATGAGGATCCTATTATTGCATTTCTTTATTCAAGTAGCATTAGTGATAATGTAGGTAAAACCAAAGAGACTGATGCAGCGGGTTGGAGAGTCAGAGTTGATAAGTTGGTAATGTATATTAATGTCACCTATGATGATGGTTTCCTTGTTATTATGGGAGATCCAATGCAGGATTTCTTCTAGTAAGGGGATGTTGTTTCCAGGAGGGATATAGTTGGAAATGATACATATGCTTTTGTGTTTGTTGATTTGCAGGATAGGCATAATTATTTCAGCTCTGGGAAAGGTTACTGTTGAAAGTGATTTTAAGGTGTTTTATTTTTTTATATCATAGTCATGCCACCTGCTTTCTAATGCTGTCTGCCATTTCTAATGATATTGCAGCCTGTGGGGAGAATTTCCTGGCCTGTTTTACCCGGCTTAGAGAGGTTTCTGTGGCTATTATTATGTCAAGGATATACGAGGCTATATAGGCATGTAACTGTGGTAGTTTATTGTAGATGCTCCAAAGATTTAAATTAATTAAAAGCAGAATACTACCTTAGTTGAGTTGAAGAGGAGTACTGGAGTAATTTAGGTAGTAGAGTTGCATGTGTGTAGAGGGGTCCAGGATTAGGATGTATATCACCATCAAGAGAAAGCTTAGATTATAGGTATGTGTGTAGTCAAATCACTTTTTCTATTTAGTTTTTACCTTTAAATTATCTTTGTGTAGTGTACGTTCTTCTTTGATGAATTTTTAATTAAAGAGTATGGGATGGGATGCAGTATAGGCTGCATGCTATAGCAGGGTGAGAGGGTGATTTAGAATTATGGTGTAGTGTTCTGGAGGTGACAGTGACGTTGGATAACAAATGAGTGTGATAAGATGTGACACGGGCAAGAATAGATAATAGAAGTAGAGATAGTAAGTGAAAGGGTAGCATAATGTAGTTATGGTAGAGAAAAGTATGTGTGAATAATTTAATAAGGAGTGATCAGTAGCATAAATTAAGGTATTGCTGTTTAAATTTAAGTGGGTAGCTGGAACAGTAGAGGAGGAGAAAAAGTAGAGTGAGGAGGGAAGTACTAAAGAGAGGTGTTGTGATAGAAAAAAGTGAAGAGTAAATAAGGTGCCTGTAATGTGTATGGCTAGTTGTAGATTCGAGTAGGTGGGTTTATAGAAGTATCAATGTAGTTGTAGTGGGGTGAGTGGGGATTAGTGGTAGGGTAGGGGAGCAACGTAAGCTTGAGCTAGGCAAAGGTGAACAGAGCGGGTTTCAGCCCTTTGGGCCAACACATGGCCAAAAACGATCAAAAGAGTTGGCACTGTTAGAGTTTGCATGCAAGTAACCAAGGATGCTTACTAGTGTAATTGCCAAAGTAAATTTTAGACTATGTAGTATTAAAAGCATTAGACTAAAAAGAATAAGGGTAGAAATACATAATAGTAATACAGCAAGTACTTATCAGTGAAATGTCATGGCATTGAAAAGGGGAAAAGCAAAGCAACATAGAAATACCTACACAGGCCAAGAGAAGGAATGGGGGATTAAGTGACAGTGTATGCTATTTTTGATTCTAGTTCTGAAAAACAGTCATAAATCAGACCACAAAATAATGGCCAAGCAGAGTAGAGACATTAAACTTGGTGCCATTTTGAACACAGCGTGATTAGAATAACATAATAAACAAGTAATTTCCCCTTACACAGAGTAAAAGGACAAGTCTGTAATCTTTTGCAGTGCTGGATGCTGCATTTACTCTGCTGCAGTCTTTAGGGAGGGTGCAGTCTACTCCTGTAAGGAATATAACAAACTTCTATGGTTAACTGTTGAAGAAAGATGTTTAAAAGTAAAGGAGGCAAAACAGAACAGCATTAGTGTCAAGAAAATGTGGTACAAATGTAGACAGTGAGAGCTAATGTTCAAAACATCAGCAGTTTTGCAGATGTGCACACAATATCGAATGTGAAGAATGTTAGTTGCTCCCATGGGTAAATGCACTAACACTGAATAATGTGGTGAGTAGAAATGTATGTGGCAGGAGGGGTTTCTGTTTTCATGGGTTAAGTAGTAGCAGAAAAAGCTTAGAACTACATATGATAGGAGAGGTTGTTTGGGATAGAAAATCACTTCCAGTGCAGTTTCCGAGTGTGGATGGCAGTGATTCTTTCAATTTAGGCAGCTTTCTCCCTTCTTCATGCTTCTGTAACTATGGCTTTGGTATATATAAATCCAAGGGGGAGTTTGTCCTCACATGAAGAGATACAGAGGGACCTGTCTACCTGGAAAAAATGGCTACCTGTTGAAATGTCAGCACTTGTAACACGGAGAGCCAGCATCCCAAAAAAAGGACTGAAATGTAGGAGAACAGCAAATATCAAACATTGCTCTTCACTTTAAAACTTCTATTTTGCAAGAAGGCAAGCTCCTCATCCCTCCGAAACTTATACATACTAACTTCAGAATCACCATACCTCTGAGAAAAGTGAATATTCCAAGAAATGGCCATCTTGGATATAATATATATAAGTCTGTTTTTTTGGCCATTTGATCTCATTATTACAGGACTCATTAAAACAAGTGCCAACATTTCAAATGGCTACCACATAAAAAACCCACTTTTTTACACACACACACACACACACACACACACACACACACACACACACACACACACACACATACACACTCCACAGAGTGTAGATAACAATAAAAGGTACTTTGAATGGGAAAGGAGGGATATATAAAAAAGGCCAGGAAACATTATTTTTATGTATTCATTTGTTAACATTGCAAGTTCATTGATCCATAATGGTCCCTTTTCAAGTATGGCTTTGATATATAGCAAAATGTAAAATGGTAAAGTATACAAATAATGTAACAAAGAGTAAAAAGAAATAAAACAGATATCTAATAATACAAATGTATGTTACTGTGACACATCAAATGTTAATACCATATATCAACCAGACAACACATGTACTAATGCCTTGTTTGGTGGCATTGTTAAATAATAACAAACTGAATAAAATAACTAACATGCATAAGTACTCATAACAAAACAAAGACATACATTTGCCATTGCCAAATATTGGATTTTTCTGCAGTAGAACTGTACCAAAATAATTACAAATGTAAATATATGAGGCAGTTAGGAAGTAGAAACTAATACTGCATTCTGAATGTGCTGTTCCAGTTACTTCCTAAACCTAAATTCCCCACTTACTCCCTAACCCTAAGACTCCTTCTTACTCCATAACTCTAATCCCAAACTCTGCCCCACCACCGAAGTTCATGAAATCAGCTTTGCTTCAGTCTTTGGCATTTAATAAGAGCACTCATCTCAGCACCTGCAATGTGCCCCAAAGGTGTGGCATTAACTATGATGTTTAATAAAGCTACAGACTAAAGACTGCATCATATTCCATGCAGAACCTTTGCTACTTCTGTCTAACTAGTGGGTTGGTAGAAGTATTGTTACATTCTGGACAGCCAACCTTTTGTCAGAGTTTAAGAACTTCAGAGACTGAACTCTATTCACATATAGTTTGCTTCATTCCTGGAAACACTGTTTTCCCGTTTCAGTTTACTTTCACACATACTATTCCTCGTCCTAACATTTATGAAGAACTGTTGCAGTACTTATGCATTAGATTAGAGGTATTATTTTATGGCAATAAATAAAACATTTATTGCATATTAAAATATAAGCAACATAAATCTTCCTCATATTTTACATATATAATTTGAGGGGCATTTGCATGCAGCTGCAAAGGCAGAACAGTAATGCTTTAATCACTGCTGTTGTAGTTCAACTCCAGTACAAGTCAACTTTGAACTGTTTTTTCTGTGGCTGCCTATGTCTAGGCACAGAAATCAAGTGGATGGCAGTCACAGGCATACTATTGATGTGGTGAATACAAAACATTAAGTTAGTCCTTGAAAAAGACAATCAGTGCAATAACATGAAAGTTACCCCAGTAGCTGACAGCCATTTCACTGAACATCTGTGCTCTAAATTATTTACTTATTGTTTTATTGGGCTATGCAGCTGGAGAAATACATTTAGTACATTAGACAGATAACACTGGTTTTCAGGTAGGATCCAGAAGGGGTCCCTACAAGTGCTTGGATGCCATTAGCCCATAGCTGACTTGCTTGCTGCTACTTGCTTCAAACAGCGAGTACAGGCCCTCCCTGTTAATCCTGTTAATCACATAGATAGCCTGCCCAGAAGTTTAACTCTAAACCTTAAAACTCCCACCCATTCCCTATACCTAACATCAAACCCCACTCCCTAATCCTAACCCTAAAACCTCAAGTTGCTCCATAAATCAAATCCCAAACCCTGCTCCCTAAACCTAAATTCCCCTCCCTGACCCTAAAACTCCTCCCTAACTCTAATCCCAAAGTCGCTCCCTAACCCCAACCCTAAATTCCCCAGTTCCCTCCTAAACCTAACCACTAAACTCTACAACACTTCCCTTATTTGATTTTGGCTATGTATTTAAATGTTAGCTCCATTCCCTTTTCAGGCTGCTGTACCAAGCACAAACATATACTTAAATATGAGTGTGAATGGTAGCATATGCAAGCTGCGAACACATTCAGTTACCAGCTGTGAGACTGTGGTTTGTGAGATGCTAGGACTCCAGCAGTTAAAGCAGACCTCCTAGCAGAGTCCAGCAAACATCATAATGTAACACAGGGCACAATTTCATTTCAACAGCCCTTTGCAAGGGTGGCATGCAAAGAAACAGTTTTTACAAGTTACGGTAAAGCACAAAAGAAATCAGTATGAAAACCTAATAAATTAACAAATAAAACCACAACTGTCTAATAGGTATGTTACAAGTTTTAAATTAGTAGAGCATAACCCAGCTGAGTAGACAGATGTGAAACAGACTAGTTACTTTGTACAACATAGCCAGTCAACAAATGCATCTCAGTGGTTATCATCTACTGCTCTAATTTTTGTGTCTTTCGGCTTTTCCTGGTTAGGGGTCGCCACAGCAGAACTCCGGTCCGTTAATGATTGGTAGTTGATTTTTACGTGCCGAGTTACCAGCCCTGACGCACAACCTTCAACGAAGGTACGCCCATTCACGCATATCTCCACGCAGAAGACGCTCTAGCTGAGAATCGAACCGGACAGTGAGGCAACAATGCTACCGCAGCACCACCACTTGTAAAAGAACCATATTTCTGGAAAAAGAGCAGAAGAGAGAAAAAAATATATATATATATATATATATATATATATATATATATATATATATATATATATATATATATACACACACACACACACACACACACACACACACACACACACACACACACACACACACACACACACACACACACACACACACACATGCATATACATATAGACTCTGAATACAGATTTGATAAACATGTTATGAGTGACAGTAAAGGTACAGCTGCTAGTTAACAGTTCAAAAAATGAAGAAACCAGTTTCATTTAACAACTTCCACAATTTTCCTGCTATTGCTGTTGTGTGTAGACAGGCTACAGTGGCATGCATAATCAGAGGACCTCATTTAGGTGAAAGATTACTTTGTTCCTGAATTAATTATCAGACATATGAGCAGCTGCAAGTGTGGTCTGAAATATGTTGAGCCTTGTGTTGATGTCTCACTATTTATTTGTGGGGGGGGGGGGTTATATGCCTTGAGAGAGTGTATTTAACAGTTTGGATGCAAATAAACCAAGATGCACTATCTGGTCTCCTTATCTCCAACAGCAGTCTAATAGCTGACTGGAAGCTATGGGACAGAGCATATCAGTGTATAATGCAACTCATTGTGTACACCTTGCCCCTTGGAGTAAACTACAAGAGAAGCGTACCTTTGTTGTAGAGTAGGCCAGCCTATGGAAATGAGCATGGCACAGTGATACATTCTACATGGCAAGCTTAGGATAAAGCTTTCCAACCTCCATAGCTGTTAACAAAGCTATTGACAACAAAACAACTGGTGCATAGTAGTGCAGGCATTGTTGACACACGTAGAGGCATAAATGCTTGATGTAATGAAGACTGCTCAGCCTTCAGCTATTTTTAAAATAAAACCTTACACATGTTCAGTGCATTCTGACTAATAATAAAGCCTTGGTGTTTGATTTTTATAGGTTCATAGGTTCATACTAGGCTATCTGCCCTAGGGCATTTATAAGCCTAGCCAGAGTGTGTATGGCTTTCACCACCCACTTTAAATTAATTTTGCTATGCCCTTTTTCGAGGTTAGTATACTGTGCCTCTGTCTAACAGTGACACAGAAGTGATACCCGGGGTAAACCTACGATCTCCCATCCACTCAAGATTCCTCTTGAAGAGAGTCAGTGAGGGACTCTGCCTAACCTGGACTGGGATTTTATTCCAGAGTGAAGGGAGCCTCTGGGTTATGAATCTGTCCCTCCAGCAAATCCCATTTATTTCAGTGCTGAGGTTTAAGTCCCTCGAGTGCATAGCTCGATGGGATTTGGATTTTCTGAAGTGCAGCATGTCCATTAATTCTGGGCTGGACATGGCTTTATACGTCAGGCACAGATCGCCTCTGAGCAGGTGGTATGCTACTGAGTAGAGCTGGAGTTTCTTTAACCGGGCAGCATACGGCATTTGTTTGAGCCCCTTGATCCTCTTGGTGAGGTACTTTTGGGGTCTTTCCAGTTGCTGCAAGGGTCTGGTAAGGTACATCCCAAAAGGGGCATTGTACTCAATTATGGGCCTGATGAGGGATGAGTAAAGAGGCACGATGACCTCCCCTGATCTAGATGTGAATTCCTTCATGATTAGGTGGGCTATATAAAATGTTTTTCTGACCACTTTGGCCACGTGGTTGTCAAATGAGAGATTGCTATCAACTTGGGTCCCCAGGTCCCTAATTACTTCTTCTGTACTTAATGGATTACCACCTATGTGGTAATTTGTGGGCACTTTGTTTTTGCCAAAGGGGATGACTATACACTTTTTGGCGTTTAGCTTGAGGCCATGGCTCTGGCACCAGTTGTCTGTTTCTATAAGGCCCTTTTGGAGGATGCTTGTGTCGGCTGGAGAGTCTATTATGGCGCCCAGTTTGCAGTCATCTGCGAACTTGGTCAGCCACAGTCCTTCCATGTTGGCCTGTACCTCCGAGAAATATATACCGAACAAGAGAGGTCCCAAGACTGAGCCTTGTGGGACGCCACTTGTAACTGGTTTGGAGTCTGACATGGCTCCAGCTATTCTAACCATGTGGGTTCTGTCCTTGAGCCATTTTGCAACCCATCTAGTGACATAAGGGTTTATATTTAAGCTGGTGAGCTTATCTATAATGCCCAAGTGGGGTATTGTATCGAAGGCTTTTGCGAGGTCCAGGTAGGCTGTGTGGACCACCTTCCCCCTGTCAATGGCCTTGGTGACTGTTTCAAACAAATCGACCAGGTTTAAGAGGCAGGTTCTGCCCTTAACAAAGCCGAACTGGGTAGGATCCAGTGTCTGTAGGTCCCCAATATCTTTATTTATAAAGTCCATGATGATCATTTCCATAGCTTTGCAGACCAAGCTAGTGAGACTTATGGGGCGATAGTTTCCAGGATCCGTTGAGG
Organism: Protopterus annectens; assembly: GCF_019279795.1. NCBI lineage: Eukaryota > Metazoa > Chordata > Ceratodontiformes > Protopteridae > Protopterus > Protopterus annectens. The sequence continues at coordinate 548,153,967 of NC_056725.1, read as the reverse complement.
CACTACCTTTGTGGAGAGGGACCACTGTTGCTGTACGCCACTCTTTGGGTACATATCATGTAGTAAGGCTGAGATTGAACAGTAGTTTTAGGTTTGGGTTTAGCTCTTCTTGGAGTTCATGTAGGATGCAGCCCGGGACACCGTCTGGTCCCAATGATGTTGTGTTTCTTGCTTTGGAGAGGGCAGCTCTTACCTGAGCATCTGAGATGTCAGGGGGGGCAGCACTCTGCTGGGATAGATATTAGCCCTTTTGGTGGGGAGTGGGGGGGGGGGGAGTTTGCGCTGAACCTGTCAGCTAGGATGTTGGCAATGTCTGTGGGTTTGGTATATTTTTTGTCATTTTGGACTAATTCTGAGCATATCTGGGAATTCCCACCCAGGTTCCTAACATAACTAAAGAAAGCCTTGTGATTATCCTTAGTGTCCTGTGCAATTTTTCTATCGAAGCTGGCCTTAGACGATTTTATGAGTGCACGTAGTTTTTTGCTAATACTGATCAGAGATGCCTTCCCTTTTTAGGATTTTGCTCTGTCATGTAGTAGCTTCCTCCTTCTATTGTATAGTTTGTTTATGGCTGGGGAGGATTGGGTCTTGGTTTTATTTGGGATTGCATGATCCATGCATTCCTGAAGGTGTTCATAGAATGCGTTTATAAAGGATTTTGTGGTCTGGGCCATATTATCCACAGGCCCGGGGGCTTTGAAGGATTCCACCTCGGTTTTGAGGAGTGTGAAATTTGCTTTAGAGAAGTTTTTCACTGTGGTTTTCTGGGCATGGGGTGGGGTCGGGATGTGAATATCCAGTGAGATTAGTTTATGGTCTGATCTTACCAGTGAGGGATACACTTCTGGTCTGGAGCATAGAGTCCCCATGTTGGTGATGATCAGGTCCAGTATGTTTTCCCCTCTTGTGGAAGTGGTAACAAGTTGCTCCATAGCATTTGAGTTTATAAATTCTAGGAACCTTTGGGCTAGGGTGTTGGAGCTAGAGTAATGCTCCCAGTCTATGGTTGGGTAGTTGAAGTCACCCAATATAATGGTGTTTGGAGAGACCTTCATATTTTCCAGTGTTCTCAGGAAGGCCGAGTGGGGTTCCTGGGTTTGGGAGGGTGGTCTGTAGCAGACTATAAACTGGAAGGCAGTTTTACCCACTGTTAGTTGCACATGGATAGTCTCTGATGCTTCGTGCTGTGCCACCAACCTGGAGGTGTGGGTATCTTTGACGAATATTGATACTCCCCCTCCTTTTGTGGTTCAGTCCAAGTTTTGGGGCCAAAAAGCATGGTATGAGGTATAACCTGGTAGTGCTGGGGTGCTCTCAAGAGCCTTGAACCAGGTTTCTGTTAATGCAAAGATATCGATGTTCTCCATGCTAAGGAGAGTTTTGAGTGCGTGCATCTTGAGGTTTAGACTTCTGGCATTGAGTAGCATTACTCTTAGTTTCTTATCCCTTGTGATACCTATGGAGGTGGGTTTGTCTTTTGAGCCCTGCCTAGAAAAGGCACTATGGGGGTAGCAAGAGCCTTTGCCAATATCTGAAAGCCCAGGGGTGACAGGTGCAAGCCATCCCTAGCGAAGTATCGTGGCTTGTCGAGCATGTCATCCCAGGCTGACAGGCATTGGATCCCCTTTGAATGACACCAATACTTAAGCCAATTGTTGAAATTGATAATCTTGTCTTCATACTGTGGCATCATTCTTGGTGAGGGTAATATGCTACTCAAGGTCAGGGTCATAACGGCCTGGGCTACATGCTCAGAGAGCTCCTCTATGTCTCTTTTCATGTAGTCCAGGGAGGTATGTCTCAGGTCATTCACACCAGCATGGACAATGACTGAGTCATATTTGTACTTGCCTTGGAGTGACCTGAGTGCTTGTATTATGTGGTGGATCCTAGCGCCTGATAGGCAGCTCACCGTGACCTTCTCCTTGTTCAGTCTGGTGAGCGGGACGTCAGTGTGCCTGATGACAGAGTCACCTATTACAAGTGTATCAGGTGTGTTGTTTAGCCTTAAGGGCTGTGACTGTTCGGCACACTGGCTTTGTGAGCTATGTGTTGCACGTGTTTTGTTTTGGGGTAGCGGTTGCTTGGATGTCTGCTTTGGAGGTCTCTGCTGCTTAGGCAGATTTTTATTTAGAGCCTCCAAGTATGTTTTTGTGTGTTTATGTGTTTGGTTTGCTGTTGTGGTAGGTCTATGTGAGACTGGAATTGTAGTGAGTGTGGTTTCCTTCTCCTCCTGACTGGTTACGCCAGTACTGAGTTGAGAGAGCTTAGCCTCCAGTTTGGCTATATGGTTGCATCTCTCACATGTGTTGGAATTTATTGGGAGGAGGAGAGGGTTGTCTGTGTACATTAGGCAGTTGTAACATTGCCTCAAGATTCCCAGGTTCACCAGCTGGACCGGAGAGGAGATTGACAACTGACCTTTGGACATGCTAGAATAGTATTGGGAATTCCTTTATAATTGAAAAAAGGGCCAATGGGGAACAAGTTACTCAAGGGGAGTTTGTGAGGGTGTAGTGCTTTTAATTTTTTAGTGCTGACTTATATAATTGCTTTAGTGAGCAAGTGCTAGGCTTTAGCGTAGGAATAGGGTGTTTATTATGAGAACTAGATCAGTTCCAAGGCTCAAACCCAAATAAGCGGCGCTGCTCGATCTCGCGCTATGCACAAAATCACACAAAGCCACGCTATAGCGGGTTTTATACAGGCGGACTTGAAGGAGCTAGAAATTGGCCCAAAACAGCCAACAGACTACCAGATTCCTGCGCTGGGAACACTCCTCCAGGGACAGATAGGCTGCTCCAAGCTCCCCACTGCCACTGGTGAACAAAGAAGCCTTCCTCTATCCAAGAAAGGAAATGGGCAGCACAGTGGTGCAGCGGTTAACGTTGTCGCCTCACAGCAAGAGGTTCTCCGGTTCGATTCTCGGCTGGGGTGCCTTCTGTGTGGAGTTTGCATGTTCTCTCTGCGCTCGCGTGGGTTTTCTCCGGGTACTCCGGTTTCCTTCCACATTCCAAAGACATGCATCTGGAGTGTTTCTCCCCGGGCCTCCACTGAAAACAGGCTCTGTGGAACCTAGTCTGACATTCCCGGTCAACAAATGTTATAAAAAAAAAAAAAAAAAAAATGGCAACACAGGAACTTTCCAAAAGTCCAAAATACAGCAAAGCCTGTATTTGGACTACTCTAGGTCAGGAAAGATGGGAAACAAGGATAACTTTTTTTTTTTCTTCTTTTTTGCAACAAACAGTAGGAAATTGCAATAAATATGTAACACAGGCTAGCGCACTTGAGTGTGTAGCCTCAACAAGTAAATGCAACAAACAGGACAAACTTTAAAAGTGCAGGTGCACTTATCAGTGTTTGAAATAGTTAAGTTGATGCGAGATATGAGCCTGTCTTTTCTTGTCCCTTTAGTATACCACCTGTGTGTGTTCTGTGATTATAATGAGAATTGTGAAAAAATAAATGTTAATGCTACTCATACAGACAATGTTGTGTCCCAGGAAGAGTTGGAAAAATTCAATGTATGTGGGACTTTTTTCAGTTGTTGATTACTTAGTATTTAACCTAAGTTGCCTATCAGAACACCGAAACAACAAACCTGTGGTATGCAAGCTTGCCTTCCCATTTCAGAATGAAATGTATATGTGGTTTTCTAATCTTTTTTATCTGTTATTTCCCCAAAATGTGGAAATACCCAACTGCATCTTGAATAAGTCTATGATCTAAGCAGCTCCATTCAGGTTGGAGTAAAACTGCATAATGTAGTGGCAAATCAAACTGACAGCTGGTTTGACTAATTAACAGAATTACACACTGGCATTTCCCTCCAACCTGCACTTTAAAGACTGCTTCTTACAACATGGTTTGAAGTGGATCTTTTGGAGAAGTTACATCTCTTTTTCAACCAGCAAGATATCAATAAAAAGCAACAGATGTACAGCAACATTTAATTTTCCATCAATGCATTACTAATATCAGGACTCAACGCCATGTATGCATATAGCCCAGCTATGGTTGTAAATTGTTTGACTTAAAATTGACTTCATTTTTACAGAAAGACAAATAGAATACACACCACATATACACATACATAAACACTACTGTTTTTCAGTAATAACACACTCACAGAAAACTATAAAGATTACTGGTATTAGGCCCAGCATTCTGATCCAAAGGAATGGCAAAAGTTATATTAGACCCAAACAATTACAGCCCCATCAACCTAAGCAGCATTCTATGTTGTGGGGGTTACATCAGACCCAAACAATCTTAGACTCATCATTTTGACTAATACTCCATGTAAACTCTCAGGGCAAGTCATAATGGAACTGATCCAAAATGAAGAGACGTACTTCTAAGAGATCTAAGTCAGTATGCTTGTTAAAGGAAGATCTTGCTTGTTGAATCTTATGGCATTCAAGTAACACTCGATAAAGGGCTCACAAGGTCTACACAAATTCAATATGTTTACTACTAACACATATTCATCACTATAATATGAGAAATGATAAAAAAAATTAAGTAAAAATGAAAGAAAATAAATAGAATGAAAAAGACAGGCCACCACAAGGAAAATATAAAAGATGATAGAAGAACAGCTAAAATATCTGCCTTGCATAATCTTCCTAAAATAAATTCTAATATAAATTATCAAACAATATCCATTGCAATGAAAAACTGCACATGGTAACCCCTTCAGACCTTTAATAAAAATGTATGTTGGGGAGTTAGCTTTTAAATTACTTAAAATATAACAAATGGCATGGCAGCCTGTATATATATTTTTATTTTGTACATCATACACAGAAATATCATCAAATCACAAAACACTGAATTCAAATGAAATTTCAAATCCACAAATCAATGTAATCAACCCCATAGTTTTCTGCCACTACTGCTGGACTTGTGAACACCCCAACCAACAATTAAAAAGTCATATGATGCATTCCCACAATGCCAGAAATTACTTTTGGCTTGACGGTTCATCAAAAACCGTCTATCTGGGGAAACAGCTATGGAATAAAATATTTTAGCTGGGTAGATACATTATGCTGTTGTATATGGTGAGCGTATATACTCTTATATAAAAATGTCCATTGAACCAACAGCACTGGGTCACATAGGATCATATGAAGTGTCTAGGCTAATGGCCCTAGGCCCATACAAGCCTAGCAAGTTCTTACCATTTTTTTCCACAATCAGCACTTATTGCCCCTGTCCAAGAGGGACACAGGTGGAACCCCCAGGGTGAATTTATGGTTATAGGATCATAGGGAGTTACATAACTTTCTTATTATTATTCTTTTTACTGTTATGAGCAAATCAGGTGATATAGCATTATATTTAAATTTAAATAAATATAAATAAAACAAAACAGACACAGACTCTCCACAACCCGAGAGAGTTTTGCACTCGCAGAGTTCTCCTCTTAATTTTATAAATTTAAATACAATATGATATATCAAAGTGAAACAGTGTAACATCACTCTCTGTTATCTACTCACCCTCTCACAATAATATCTGCACAGCAGGAGAAATGGGCCTCACTTTATATGTAGTCTAATACTTCCCATGTTTCTGTTCTCAGTGTTACCCTTATCTACCTGCCCAAGTCTGCCTTCAAGCTTTTGTTGTTCATATAATGAAGTCCTAGCAGTAAATTGGGGTTGAACAGCCCCAAATTACTTTTGGTTCAACATATACATAACTCCCATGGGCTATGTATATTGTTATTCTGTGACCCTTAAATGCAAGCTTCGGAAGTACAAAAAATGAAAACAGCTCCATTCTTCTTTAAATGTGTTTTTTGCAAGGGGGTGCACCCATCCAGACTTGTGTATCTCAACTCTAATATTGCCATACCTCATAAAAATGGAAATATTCTGAGATATGGCAATGTCAGACTTAGTACACGCAAGTCCACATTTTCATTCATTCAAGCTCATTATGCCAGGACTTGCACTAATGAGTCTTGGAATATCAAACAGTTACCATTCTCATTATGAGATCAGATCCTGTCTTGTCACACTACTACATTCCTTCACTATCTTGACCCAGACTTTTGTGAACTCCACCACATATGAACCATTTTGTACACATCCCCAACAGTTGTCTGCAGTTCTTCTCTTTTAATCTAGGGGTTTGTACCCGTATCCTTATCTGCAACTCCCACAGTGGAACCCCTTTTAGTTTATAGTACTCCTTTCTTACATCCGCAGAACTTCTTATAACCATCTCCCATTATCAGTGTTACCTTCTCTCCTACAGATCATTTCAGTCTGCCCTCCACTCCTTTCCTCTCATCTCCTTCCCTTCACATTCATCACTTCCCTGTCTGAGAACAAACTCATTCTGTAACATCTTGAAAACCTTCACCAACTCTGATACTAATATCATATTGTGAACTCTTCAAATACCTTATGTTTTCTAATCTTCCCCAGCTAGGACTTTTCCTTCCAAAACAATCCTTTTATTTTCACACAAAGCCACCTCTTCATCTGTCTTCCTAAAAAAAAAAAAAAAAAAAAAAAACCTCACTCATGCTTGCTTAATGGCTTCCATCTTCACCTGCATCTCCTTCAGTCATCTTCTCCCACCCGGCCCTCTTCCCTCCCTCCCCACTACACTTACACATCAATTGCTCTCAGTTAGCAGCCACAGCATAACTCTGGAAGTCTAGTTGCACCATTACCACATCACTTCTACCCTCATGCATTCTCCTCTTCCTAGTTCATAATTTCCTTCCTCTCCACATAAACAAATCACATGTTTCTAGGCTCCCCACTGACAGACACCTTATCTAAGAAAAAATAAGCAGAATCATCAGTTGATTTCCATCTGTAACAAAGACAAATTGCTCAGCAAAAAAGAAGAAAAAGGGGCTTAGTTGTATGTGAAAGAGTAATGGTGCATATGGAGTGAAAAGGAAGGCTTAAAGAACTGGAAATGTTTGCACAGAAGGCAAAAGAGAAACAAAGGTATAGTAAGGCTGTACTATATCATGAGGTAAGTTGGTGATGTGAAAATGATAGTTAAAAATAATTAATTAATAAATGATTATAAATGGCAACTATAGGGGAAATGAAGACACAGGTGAAAAAAAAAAGTTATGTACTTACCATAACATTCCATGTGAGTTGTTCATCTCACCTTCATTCTTTACTGATGGGTTTAGAGCTGATCCCTCGGCTCTGAGTCGGCACCTACTGCAAAGCTCAAGGATTTCAAGTAGCTCGAGGCCAAGTCCCTATCCCATGATGCACCCTGAGTTACCTCAGATCTTGTTTGCTGTGTAAAATAATACCATATGCCATTCTATAACTCCATAAGAGAGAAAGTACAGAAGGGTTGCGTGACCAGGAAGGATGTAGCATCACAGTCTTCTGAAAGCCCAGGAGCAGGTAGGAGGGAGGGGCGTAAGAATGAAGGCGAGATAAACAACTCACATGGAACGTTATGCTAAGTACATAACTTCTTTATGTGAAGTTGTTCCATCTCGCCATTCATTCTTTACTGATGGGTAGTGTCCCAAGCACCATCAACCTCGGGTGGCTCATGGGAGTATATTTCTCAAGACCATGGATCCAAAGGAGGCCCTGTCCCTAGAGGCCCTGTCAACTTTGTAATGAGTGATAGAGGTATGAGGCTTTGACCAAGTGGCTGCTGCTCAAAGTTTATCAATAGGAAGTCTGGCAGAAAAGGCAGATGATGTAGAAACTGCTCTGGTTGAGTAAGTTTTAATTTTATGCTGCAAGGGCATATTGGCAGCTGAATAGCAAAGGTGATACAATCAGATAACCATTTAGACAGAGTTGTTTTAGCTTCTGTGACTGGCATACCCTTCCTGGAATCTGAGAATGAAACAAACAGCTGGTCTGATTTCCTGAAATCTTTTGTTCTATCCAAATAAAATCTGAGCTGTCTGTGAACATCAAATTTGTACAGCATGTATTCTAAATTGTTGAAGTGATTGGGGAAGAAAACTGGCAAATCAATAATTTGGTTGACATTAGTTTCAGTGCAAACTCTGGGTAAGAAAGAGGGGTTTATTCGAAGTGAGACTCTGTTGGCATGGAAAATTAAATAAGGAGGCTTAATAGATAAGGCCTGAAGCTCTGACACTCTGCGGGCAGAAGTAATAGCCACTAAAAAGATGGTTTTCCATGACAAAAATTTGAGGTCACATGAGGAAGCTGGTTCAAAGGAAGGAAGAATTATGTGGGAAAGCATAACATTTAGATTCCATATGGAATAGGAAAATTTCACAGGCAGTCTAATATGAAAAGTCCCTTTGAGAAAGGCTTTGGATAATTTGTGTGACATAATAGTCAATCCTTCAAATCCCAGATGAGTGTTAGAAATGGCAGCTAGTTGAACACAGACTGTTGCTGCTGCAGCTCCTTTATTCAATATCATGGTTAAGAAATCTAGAATAGCGGTCATAGGGACTTGGTAAGGATCAATATTGTTTTTAGAGGCCCACATAGACATTTTTTTCCATTTGCTGAGGCATAGCTTCCTCATAGAGGATTTATGAGATGATAGGAGAATTTGCTTCATCTCACTGGAAAGGTTATGGATCCTGGCTATGATGGGAATTGGAGCAGCCAAGCTAATATAGCTTCCTCATAGAGGATTTATGACAGGATAAGAGAATTTGCTTTGTCTCACTGGAAAGGTTATGAAACCCGGCTATGATGGGAATTGGAGCAGCCAAGCTGTCAGCTTCAGGCACTGCAGAGAGGGATAAAGTTCCCCCAACGAGTGCATCAGAAGGTCTGAAGCTGGGTCCAGAATCAAGGGTGTCCTCCAAAAGATGAAGTCAAGGGAAGGGGAACCAAATCTGATGAGGCCAATAGAGAGCTATTATAATGATGGTCCTTCCCAGGGCTTTTGCTTTCTGTAATACCTTGGGTATCAACGGGATTGGTGGGAATGCATAGAGGAGACCCGGGGCCAATCATGAACGAGTGCGTCCCTTGGGGCTTCTCCTGGAGGGGGAATCAGGTCAAAGTAGCTTCTGCATTTGGTGTTCATGTGACTGGCAAAAAGGTTGCAGGAAGGTTGGCCCTACCTGCAGAATATCCTGTCTGCTATTTCCATCTTGAAGGATCACTCGTGGGGCAACAAAATTGCTCTGCTCAACTTGTCAGCTATCACATTGGATTTCCCCAGGATGTGTATTGCTAACAGAAAGGGCTGGGTGGAAATAGTCCACTGCCATACTCTGAGAACCTCGCGACAAAGGGGGTAAGAGCTGGTTCCTCCTTGTTTGTTCAAATGCCAGACCACTGACATGTTGTCCATCTGAATCGCAATCGTACCCAGAGGAAGAGAGTCCTGGAAGTACTGCAATGCCAAAAGTACTGCTCTCATCTCTAGGACATTGATATGCAGATGTGTCTCATAATCAATCCATGTGCCTTGGGCTGTCTTTCCCTGAAAATGCCCCCCCACCCTATCAGGGAAGCGTTCGCAGTCACTGTGGCCGCTGGAGGGGGTACCACAAATGGGCATCCTATCGTAACATGAAGAGAGGTCAACCACCACTGAAGATCCTTTTTTACAGGAATTTGTGATCATTATCATGTGGGACATGGGAAGCTCTTGGTAAGACCACTGAGTGAACAACAGCCATTGTAGTATCCGCATGTGCATACAACCTAGTGGTATGGCTAGAATTGCTGCTGCCATCATACCAAACAACTTCAGAAAGTCTGATGCTAGTGCTTTGTTTTTGGATATTAGAATGTGGACATGCTGATGCAGAAGTAAGACTCTTTCTACTGGAAGTCTTAGCGTGGTGGTGGTGGTGTCCAGTTCTGCTCCAATAAAGATGATATGTTGCGATGGCAGCAAGGCAGATTTTTCTGAATGTATTGTAATGCCCAGCTGATTGCTGAGTGACAGAGTGGACTCCCTGGCTTGAATGAGTTGATGCCTGGTGGTGGTGGTAAGGAGCCAGTCATCTAGGTACAGAAACACCTGGGATCCTAAACATCTCAGGTGAGCTGTAACCACTGCCATGCATTTGGTGAACACTCTGGGGGCTATAGTGAGACCAAAGGGCAGGGCTTGAAACTGGTAATGATTGGCTCCCAGCCAGAAGCGCAGATGATCCCTGGATGGCCTGGCCATTTTTATGTGGTAGTACCCATCCTGGAGATCTATCGAGCACATCCAATTGTCTTTCCCTAGGAAGGGAAGTATTGACTGAAGCTTGACCATCCAAAACTTCTCTTTCTTTACAGATTTGTTTAGTCTGATGAGTTCCAATATAGGTCTCCATTCCCCTGTCTTTTTTGGAACTAAAAAGAATCTTGAGTAAGTTCCGGATCCTGTCTGGTCTGCTGGGACTGGTTGGATGACTTTTTTCTTAGCAACGATTGGACCTCTACTGTTGCTTGTTCCCTGTAATTGGGATGAACGTCCAGGATTTTCCTTGTTGGTGGAGGGAATGTGGCGAAAGGGATGAAATATCCTCTGGAAATGATACTTTGTACCCAGTTGTCATTTGTTATTTTGAGCCAGGCATCTGGGTACAGATATAAGTGACCCCTGACGGCCTCCAGAGCAGGACAGTCGGGCCTCCTTTCAGGAGCACTAGTATGGCTTCCCAAAGACGTGATCTCTGTCACCCTGGTGTTATGGACCCCCACTGCCACGAGGGTGGCGTCTTCCATTATTGCCCCCTCCTCTGTCCCTGGAGGGGGGTTCACCATGTGTGTCCTGAAAGGCTCCTTGGGCTTTTGGGAACCACATTTTCCCTCCCCTTTGACCCTTGGGATAGGATCTGGTAGGGGTGGAAAAATGGACCATGACAGCAGTCTTTCCATCCTGCTCACACCTGGTTAAGGTTTCCTTGACTTTAGGCCCAAAAAGGGATGAGCTATCAAAGGGGATATTCATGAAGGATGACTTGAAGGGCTATGCAAAGGAACACAAGTGCATCCAAGAGTGTCTGCTAAGAGCAGCTCCTGTACCACTGCCCTACTTGTTCCATCAGCTGCATATGAAACGAGGCGCATGGATGAGTTCACTATAGAATTGAGGGTAGCAAGCAGGGCGGCAACTTTGTCTGTAGCTCCTGCAGCTACTGTAACCTGAAGAGTATCTCCCAGCTCTTTAAGGAGATCTCTTTGTAGTCTGATAAAATGGGTTAAATAGTTAAGCAAGCAAACAGCAAAAGTCGCTGAACTAAACATGCGCTTCCCATATCTATCCATGATCCTGGAGTCTCCGTTAGGAGGCTGGATAGACGAGGAAGTTTCAGACATTTCCTTTTTGGTGACTGCTGCCACCACCATGGCATCAACTGGCACACCTTTTGTCAAGAAAGATTTATCTAGGGGGCAGATATGAACTTATTAGGCCTCCTAGGGACATGCTCCATAGTATCCAGAGACTCCCATGCCCTTCATAAGACCAGCTGCATATGCTCATCGAAGGGCAGAGACACTAAAGAGGTGCAGGGCTGAGACCTGAAAGCCTTCAGGAGGACCGACACATCCTCAGTAGGGTTCGTGGACTGCCAGTCACCCCTCTGCCTAAGGATTTCCAGTATCTCAGCAAATGAGATATCCTCAGAGGGGGACCGTGGGGACACTTCTAATTCATCCAAGTCAGTGTCAGATGTTAATGACTCCTGAAGGGAGTCCAAATGTTTCCACTTACACACTGTCTTCCTGGGAACCTCATCAGTGGGAGCTTCTGGAGAGGTCTCAGAAGAGCATGGGCCACCCAATGGGGCTTTATAAGGCTCTGGGTCTCTGTGCTTAGCAAAGATCTGTGAGGCAGAAGCAGACACAGGTGCTTTAGGGGATGAAGAAGCTGCACCTGAATTTGAGGATGTCTTGGGAGACATAACTCTCCTCATGGCTTCGAAGGCACCTCTGCTGCAAACCGAAGGGACCAACAAATCCGAGGAAACTGTTGATACCCCTGGCACTGGGACAGTGGGCTCGAGCCCGAGGTAGGAGCCAAGCTCATCTGAGCCGAAGCCCCAAGAGGCAGAGTCAGAACCGACAAGTCAGTTTGACTATCCTCCCCGGACCCGACCAGAGAGTGTCAGCTCCTAGAGTCCTCAATCGGCACTGAGGATGTCAGAGTAAATGGAGCCGAAGACACTGGAGCAGGCGTCAGCTCCAAAGGCTCCACAATCAGCAAGTCTGACTCTTCCGGCTCAGAAGGACTGGTATGGCTCGGAGGAGGAAGAGATATAGCTGGTATACATGTCTTCAGTTCCGAAGCCACCTGGGTCGGAGCCGATAACAATTTGGCAAAGGCCAGTGCCTGTAGAAGCTTCTGCACCACTTGATCCACATCCAAATCAGATAAGCTAACAGGAGAACAGGATGAACGGACTGATAGTACCGACTGTAGTAGTGGTAATTTAGGTATTTCGGATACCAGTTCTAAAACCAGGGACTAGCTCCGAAAAGAAAAGACAGTCAGCTCCGAGTCCTGTGTAGCCGATGTCACAGACTCTTTTGATTTTCTTGATTTCTGCAATTCCACAGAAGTCTTGGAGGACTTTGAGGACTTACTAGACCCATCCTGGTCACTCAAAGCCTCTTGAAAGAAAGGTTTAACAAACCTCTGTCAATTAGCTTTCTTTTTCTCTCTTGCAGGACTCTAGAGGAAAAAGAATGGCAAATGGAACATGTTTCCTGTAAGTGCAAGGCACCCAAGCAGTAGACACAATTCACATGGCAGTCAGTAACAGACATATTTTGCCTACATTTAGGGCATTTTTTAAACCCTGACTTAGGGTGTTTGTCCTTGTCATCAGCCATAACAGAAATGGACAAACACAACAACAGCAAATATAGAATAGCCTTCTAACAAAAAACAGGCTAACTATAATCACAGACAGACACACACCCAAGCCTTTAAAACCAAGGCTAACTATAACTACTAACAAGCCTTCTAAATGACACACAAGCTTAATATAAGTCTAATAATTATGAAATACTCTATTAGGAAAAAAGTGACAAAAGGTCACTGAAAATGCACCAAGAAACACAATATTATACTAACAACAAATGTGATCAAAAGGGTCACAGAATAACAATTTTTTTAGTCAGAAAATTGAAATAGAAGTTTAAATAGGCCTATGAAAAAATGAGGCCAAATACATAATAAAGAAAGCACACAGGGAAGGAACACTACAGATAAAGCTTTAAGAGCTTATCTAATCTAAATATCTAAGTGTTTTAACAATAAAATAGCAACAGTTTTACTAAATATAAAGATATTAAAGTTTTTACTGGCCCAAGCTAGCAAGAACCTCCAATCAGTTGCAGCGGCAAACTAGATCTGAGGTAACTCAGGGTGCATCATGGGATAGGGACTTGGCCTCAAGCTACTTGAAATCCTCGAGCTTTGCAGTAGGTGTCGACTCGGAGCCGAGGGATTGGCTCCGAACCCATCAGTAAAGAATGAACAGCGAGATAGAACAACTTCACATCATTACTTCACAGAAAGGATAGTGGGGCCTTGGATTGCTTTACCTGAATGAAATGGAATCTAAAAATAAGTGTTTGCATTGTCTGGGACAGATCAGGAAAAAATCAGAGAAGCATCGGCCTAGGGCTAGCTGCAACACTGGGAAATATCTGCTGCAAGAGAAATCTTATTCTGTTGGTATACGCATTTATTCATTTTATATTTATTAAAATATACCAACACATCACTGTATTTCCATGTGACTTAGTTATTGTAATAGCCAGATTTACAAATCCATTATATTGCAGACTGTGACGAAATATTTGTCATTGGCAGCTGCTAGTTTAATCGTATATTTTGAAGTTCTTATATTTCAAATGTTGCAAAACGTCAAATGTAGGAATATTGTCAGATGAAATATCTGTATATCTAAAGATCTACATTAAAACCTAATATGGCAAATATGTATCTTTAAAAGCCTAAATTTCTGCACATAAAAGAGCTCCATGACTTTGGAATCATGAAATTGTGTGTCAGCAAGTACATGAATTTCTCTTGCAAAAGCAGTATTCATACCTGAGTATTCTAGATCTCTGTAGAAAGGAACACAGTTGCATGGCAAGCACTTTTCCATACTGTAAATAAAAATGTAGGAACAAAGTCACCTTTTCCATAGTTGTAACACCAGGAAGCAACTTTGTTTCATTAGTGATGTTTATGATTCTTTCTGAGGCTTTAACCATTATAGCAGATGTGAGCATGTTATTGTATTTACAGTTCAGTAGCATAACAAATGTAAAATGCTTCCAGCTGTTTAGAACTGTAGCAGGTTATTTAAAACAGTTTGAGTTTTTTATGCAAGTAATTACTGGAGATTGTAGAAGACTGAATTTACTTTCCAATTTAACTAATTTAACAAGCATTACAACAGATTAGGAGTAAGGTCAAGTTTGTGTGATCATGTTCATCTGTTATTAAAGAATGAAGACAATGATGATGATGTGTGTCAGAGGTGGTTCGACTATGTCAATGTGAGTCAGGAGTGGTCCTGTTATATTAATGTGTGTCAGACGTGGTTCGACTATGTCAGTGTGAGTCAGGAATGGCCCCGTTATATTGTGTGTCAGAGGTGGTTCGACTACGTCAATGTGAGTCAAGAGTGGTCCCATTATATTGTGTGTCAGAGGTGGTTCGACTATGTCAATGTGAGTCAGGAGTGGTCCCGTTATATTGTGTGTCAGAGGTGGTTCGACTACGTCAATGTGAGTCAGGAATGGTCCCGTTATATTGTGTGTCAGAGATGGTTCGACTATGTCAATGTGAGTCAGGAGTGGTCCCATTATATTAATGTGTGTCAGAGGTGGTTTGACTACACCAATGTAAGTCAGGAGTGGTCCCGTTATATTAATGTGTGTCCGAGGTGGTTCCACTATGTCAATGTGAGTCAGGAGTGGTCCCATTATATTAATGTGTGTCAAAGGTGGTTGCACTGTTTCCCTCTGGCTCTGCTCTTCACAGTGTACATTCACCAAGTGCATTTGGCAACTGTCTGCACTGTATGAGTGCTGAGGAAGTTGGGAAACAGCTGCCTGACCACTCAGCTCTCCTGCTGTATAGTCATCCAGATGGTAGGAAGTTCTATGTCTGTGCACAGTCGCCATCAACTGTGCAATATGGCTGCAAATGCTTAGATGTACACAATCCAGTGTAGCGTGAAGGAGTCAGACCCTGGTCTATAGACATGAGCTCATCCACAGCTCATGGCCATAATGCTCTGCATCATATGCTGCACTGTGCTCCTTGAGTGTAAAAGGTGTCAAGATGTTTGCAGATGTACAGCATCGGGGAACAAGGCTATATTAATGAGGAGGCATAATGTACTTTTATACAAGTATCAGTCAGTAACCTGAAGTTTAGTAATGTTGTATGTATTGCCATTTTTATGTAGTAACATTGTATAACACTGTATATTAAAAACAATTAAAGTATGACAGCAGGTAAAGGCAGTAGTAAACGTGAAGCTATTGACTGTTACTGGCACCCTAGGATACAGCAATCGCCATGGTGAGTTTATGAAGTCTGGGGAGAGAGTCCACATTTCCATGCATGGGGGGATGGCTTACCTCTTGGAGAAAGCAGATAGATGATCTTAAAATGCTAGCTGTTCACTCTCTGAATCATCAACTTGCCTTTGCAAAAACATGTTGTTTAGCTCCCCTAGAACCCAGCAGATGCTTTTTGTATTTTGCCCCTATCTTTCCTGTGCATGTCATAGTACCCATTTCTGTGCATGTAATGGCAAAACTTTCTAGGCAAGCCCCATTACCCTTTTCTGTGCAAGTAATGGCACTGTTTTCTAAGCATGCTCCACTACCTTTTCTGTGCACGTCCTGGCACCCTTTTCTATACATGCCTGGTGCCCATTTCTGTGCATAATTTTTATTTTATTTATTTACATTTGTTTACTGGGAAATTCCGATTGGATGCAGGTCCTTTTTCAGCAGATGCCCAGGGAGAAAAGCTCCACAACATGTACATGATAAGTAGTGATACAAAGTTGAAGCAATGGCAAACAACATGACTGGCTGTTGGCCTTAATACAGTAACTAGATATTGATTATCAACAGTATATACAGTAAATGGTAGCAAGTTAAGACAGCTTATTGTTTATAAAAAAGTTGTAACAAAGTTGTCAGACAAATTTTAACGTACGCAAAGTCAACTAGCTTATTCTGACTGCAGTTAGTAGTAGTGGAAGTATAGTTAGATTAATAGTCTAAGTGGGGGGGAGAGAGAGGGGTGGGGGGTGTTAGCCTGGATTAGAGCAAGGACAAAGTCATTGCAGATTTAAGTGGGATTTGAGTGCAGTCTTGAAAGGGCTGCTGGAAAGTAGAGTAGTTAAGGAGGGGGGAAGATTGTTCCAAAGTTTTGATATGGTACAGGAAAATAGGGCTTCTCCTGCTGAGTTTTTGGGTTTGATAACAATGAGATGATTTTTGTTGCTTGATCTTAGGGGCCTAGTGGAGTGATAGGGTTGGAGAAGGGTTTGAAGGGATGGGATTTTGTGGGGGTGGCTAATAAGTTTATGAGTGAGGGTGAGTTGATTATGGTGAAGGAGTTGTGGGAGTTCTAGCCAGTTTAGTTCTTTAAGGGAGCTACAGTGATGGCTGCGGTAGGAGGCTCCAGTGGTAAATTTAGCAATTTTGTTATAACAAGCATCCAGCTTGTATAGGTCTGTCTGCCTAAGATTAGTAAGTATGGGAGATGCATAACCAGTACCCTTTTCTCTACATGCCAAGTACACTTTGATGTGCATGTCCAAGTGCCATTTTCTGTGCATGCCTTGGAACCCTTTTCTGTACATGCCTGGTACTTTTCTCTACATGCTCAGTACCATTTTATGCACATGCCTTGGCACCCTTTTCTGTACATGCCTGGTACTTTTCTCTACATGCTCAGTACCATTTTATGCGCATGCCCTAGCACCCTTTTCTGTACATGCCCTTTTAACCTTTATGTGCATGCGCCAGTATCCTTTCCTGAACATGATCTCTTAACTTTTTTAATGCATGCTAGGCACATGTTCATCTGTATGCTCTTTTAACCTTTTCTGTGCATGTCTCAATAAACCTTTTCTGTGTATGCCCTAGCATCATTTTGCGAGCATACTGTTGGACCCTTTTTTGTGCATGCCCTGACACCCACTTCTGGGCATGCCCAGTACCCTTTTCTGTGCATGCAATGGCACCATTTTCTGAACATGCCACAGTACCTTTTTCTCTGCACCTCTTAACCTTTTCTGTACATGCATTGCCACCTTTTTCATGCATGCCCTAGTACCCTTTTGTGTGCATGCCCTGCTACATCTGTACATGCCCTCATAACCTTATCCGTGCATGCTTTGCTATCCTTTTCTGTGTAAGCCCAGGCAATCATTTTTGTCCATGTCCTGGCACCCTTTTCTGTGCACACACAGACACCCCTTTCTGTGCAAGCACTTGCACCCATTTTTGTGCATACACTAGCTCCTTTTCTATGCACACCCTGATACCCTTCTTTGTGTGAGCCCTGACATCCATTTTTGTGCATGCACTGGCACCCTTTTCTGTGCATGCCCTGGTTTCCTTCTCTGTGTAAGCCATAACACCCATTTTTGTGCATGCACTGACACCATTTCTGTAAGTGCCCTGGCACCCATCTGTGTGTAAGCTCTGACACCGATTTTTGTGCTTGCACTGACATTCTTTTCTGTGCATGCTCTGGTACCCTTCTCTGTATAAGCCCTGACACCCATTTTTTTTTTTGCATGCACTTTCTTTGAATGCCCTGGTACCCATTTTTGTGCATGCACTGACACCATTTCTGTGCATGCCTGACCACACAGTTTTTTTGTTTTTGTTTTGTTTTGTTCTCTTTCCTTACTATGTATATCAACTGGTAGATTGTGTTTTTCTGTCTCTGTCTCCTACTTCACTGAGCTGCACATGGCTACTTAAGTCTTTGTGAACTGAACTGCCAGCTCATAGCTGTGAGAATATTCAATAAGTGATATAGAATAATGTGCCTGCCAAAAATACAAGGATCATAAGTGCAGCCTTTGGAACTATATACTTGTCTAAGCTGGTGGTATCTCTAAGTATTCACCATTCTAAGGTAGCATGATCTTGGCGTTAGATAAGTAGCAGGAGCATCAGGGAGTGCATGAGCATGAAGCAATCTGCAAAAAACTCTTGGAAAATGAAACCCTGAGTTTTGATATTTTGTTTAAATCCTGGGTTGTTTCCCAAAGTGTTGGGACATGCACTGTCACGTCTCACAGTTCACATAGGGATCTATGTGTCATTTGACAAGAAGGCATCAGAGGAATCATACATGGTCATGATTGGGGGGAGGGGTCCAAGAGTGTGGCACAGCCATAATGTTGGTTTAATTTGCTTAGATGCAACATTGTTGGTACTGAACAGCATTTCTATATCATGTCCGTATAACTATAGGCATAAGCAACTTTCACTTAACTTGCCATGAAGAATACCTCAATGCCATACTGTCACATACTGTTTCTACAAATGATATATGTGGTTGCTGCACGATATACTTCTAAGGTTTTAGCCTTGCAGTTGCTTCACCTTGGGATATAAAATGTACCTTGGTCTCTCAGTGTTTCATTATTTGTACAAAAGACAGGTTGTACTAATCAAGCCAGATCCATCAGTTCCTGAGTTAGGTTTAACAATATCCATCAAGCTTCATCAATTTCCAGCAGCTTGCAACCAAACACAGGTTTAGAAATTATTCTGCGTGTATCACATAATTTTTTTGTGTAATATTCCTGACAGTAGCCACATTTAAAGCTGTAGTTATGTTATGAAAGGTTTTTACACAATATGATGTCCTATGTATTGATATTTGTAATCCTGTCACAGACTGCCTTATAGCTGAAAGAACATGACATTTCAAGATTTGTCCTTAATCCATAAATTGTATTGCGCATTTGTAAACCTTTTATATTTCCCACTATAACTCTAAGACATTACATTAGCATTTAATAATACATGGTAGAAAGTCAGTGACTTTCTGGCCCATGGT
Organism: Protopterus annectens; assembly: GCF_019279795.1. NCBI lineage: Eukaryota > Metazoa > Chordata > Ceratodontiformes > Protopteridae > Protopterus > Protopterus annectens. Next base: position 548,134,926 of record NC_056725.1, on the reverse strand, counting down.
GTTGTGCTAAATTCCACCTCCCTCACTAGATCCCACGTCCATCTGACACTCATTCCAGGTGTTGCATCATCCTGTAGCATGCGGCCTCTGGCTTCCTAGTCTTGGCAGTAGGACAATGCAAATATGATACCCATTTAGGGCAATTTCTTTGTCTGGGGCTCTTATATAAAAATGATTTTGCTTCTGAATAACTATTCCTCCATAAGACTGCTTGCAAATGCACACAACACCTGCCAGTCTAGGCTAAAACTAAGTGTTTAATAAGTTAACTTGAGGTAAATGGTTAATAAGTCAAAAGAAACCTTTAACTCATAATAATGTTTAGTCTGCTATTGTGAGCTCATCAAGGGAAATTACATAATTTAAATGACACCATAACGTTAACTATATGGTGTGTGAGATTGGACATATGCATTATATGTGAGTCCCTCACACATGACACATACCATGTTCTGATACAGTATATACCAGTCAGACAATGATTGCCCTATCTCTGCAGTACGGGATACAGTTTTATGTCTGCCATATATGTGTGGTGTTGATGTTTGCATACTGATCACACTATGTGTCTTATGCACTGTGTTCATGTACATTTTGCAGATATGGGCATGAGAGAGATATAACGCAAACGTGCACTGTGTACTACTGCTATACCTTGGTATTTCACAGTTAAGCCATGATGCAGAGTACAGTATTTGGAAAAGTATGACATTCTTTGTTTACAGATAAGGTAGGTGTATTGACTGTATTGTTGACAAAGCATTTTTGTTCTCAGTGATGGAGACATGGGTAAATGCACAGCAGTGATATGTCACAGCAATAAAACTTATAAATTCTTTAACTTGTAAGTGCGAGTCCCAGAATAGCAAGAGTTAATAAACAAAATTGATGACTTGCATATGCTAAGTCCAAGATCATTATGTTTCAGTGTATTCCTTTTTCCTCAAGGAATGGAGACCTATATATATATATATATATATATATATATATATATATATATATATATATATATATATATATATATGTAGTGGGGCTGTGGAGTATGTGCCCCCCCAACCCATGCAGAAAAGAATTTAAAAGGAGAACAGCAACTGTTAATGGGATTCACTGTTCACCTTTAGATTTTATGTTTTTTTTTTATAATATCAGGACAGGCCTGGGCGGGTGATGTTTTTCCAGATGCAGCAGTAAATTCAACATAACATCAACATAATTGGATGCTACTTCCCACCTGGCCAAAACATCCCTCCACTAGAAAACCTCCTCAGCTGGTCTACCCACTATCTCCCCCAAGATACTATCATTTTAGGTGATTTTAATATTGACTGGCAATCCTGTTCTGGCAACCATCCAACCCATCATGTAAAACTTCATGGCTTCACCCAACTAGTCCAGTCGCCAACCAGGATAAATAAAAACTCCAGCAAGCACACTAACCTGGACTGGATACTAGTCATTAAGAGTCCCCAGTCATATATATCAGGCTGCTTATCAGATAGCCTCAGTGATCACTCCCCAACATTCCTACTCAAAAAATACCTATACTAAGCTAAACCTGTCATCTACCATCAAATACGTAAAAAACTAAACTTTAACCCACTCACATTCATCTCATCCCTCAAAGAATGTAACTGGCATTCTCTAAAGTACCTCCGTCTTGATGACGCAGTTGAATTTTTTAATACTACCTTCCTGAGCATCCTTAATTACCATGCCCCCATAAGACTTTCCAGAACCAAAGCACAAGCCTCCCCATGGCTACAGAAAACCACTAAGTCAGAAATGAAAAACAGGGATAAAGCTTGGGAGCACTGGCGCAAAACCAAAACCCCCTCAACTAGACAGAAATTCCTAGAACTATGCAATAGAGTCAAAAAGCTAATAAAACAGGACACATTCCAATACTACCAGTCTGCCCTAGACTCCTCCCAACACAGCCCCAAACAATTCTGGTCCTCCATAAACTCCATCCTCCACCCAGGTAAAATCAGTACCCCTCCTCCTAACATCCCTCACTCCTCAGAAAATATTGCTACCTCATTCAACACACACTTCACACAAACCATACTATAACTAGCTAAACAACATAACCCCCCTCCCCTCCCCTCCAACCCACACCTTCAAAAAGTAATCTCCCCACTGCCTTCTCTTTTTCTTCTGTACCTACCTGCAACATAAAAAAACTCTTAACTAAACTTAAGCCCACCAAATTAGCAGCAGACAACCTCCCAAGTGAATACCTAGAAATCGCAGCTGATGCTCTGGCCTACCCAGTATCCATCTTGATTAACCGATCTCTGTCAGAAAGTTACGTTCCCACACTGTGGAAAGTATCACATATAATTCCCCTCCACAAAGGTGGATCCTCCACAGAACTAACCAATTACCACCCCATAGCTATTCTCTCTCTCCACTCTCCAAAATACTAGAGAGGTGCATACACTCTCAGGTCTCAGACTACCTCCTTACTAACAACCTCCTTTCCAATACTCAGCATGGTTTCTGACCAAACCATAGCACCACCACTGCCTTACTCTCCTTTACTAACACTATCCTTCAGCATAAAAACAATGGCTATCTCTCCTCTGCCACTTTCCTAGACCTATCTAAAGCATTTGACATGGTCCCACACAAACAAATTATCTCTGTCCTCAATAACCTATCCTTCTTTCAATCAGTCACCAACTGGTTTCAGAGTTACCTGTCTGACCGCCAACAATCTGTTGTATGACAGAATTACATATCTCCCCAACTACCTGTCTCCATAGGGGTTCCCCAAAGATCCATCCTTGGACCCCTACTCTTCTCTGTTTTCACCAATAATCTAGCCTCTGCCACCAAACGTGGTACACTTATGCAATACGCGGATGACTCAGCCATCATCTGCTCAGCCCATTCCCTACCCAAACTGCAAAACGTCACACAAGAAGCCATTTCCTCTGTTGAAACTTGGTTATCTGATGCCCAATTAATACTCAACCCAAACAAAACTAAACTACTCATCTTCCAACCCACCAAACATACTCAAAACAACTCTCACTTTAACATCACAGCAAAAGACAACACCACTATATACCCAACTGAACACACCAAATTGCTAGGAGTGGAAATAGACAATAAACTAAAATTTGACATTCACATATCCATGACCATAAAAAAGTCTACAAAAAATTAGGAGCATTATACAGAAATAAGCAACTTCTCACCAAAGCAGCAAAGATTTCAATAGCAAATTCCCACCTTATCTCCACCCTACTTTATGCCTCTCCAATATATACCAACCTAAGCCAATGCAATCTAAACAAGCTAGAGACCTGCTACAACAAAATCGCCAAATTTGCCACAGGGGCATCCTACCGTAGTCACCACTGTCTATCACTTGCTGAACTAGGCTGGCTTGAATTCCCTCACCTCCTTCAATGGTATCAACTCTCACTCGCTCACAAACTAGTAAACCATCCACTAAATGTCCCATCCCTCCAGAATCTACTCCAGCCCTATCGCACCACCAAACCACTAAGATCCAGCAACAAAAAACACTTGTAGATCACTAAAGCCAATAACTCTGCTGGTGAAGCACTATTCTCTTGCACCATAGCCAAATTATGGAACTCACTCCCACCCACAATTACCTCCGTACCATCATGCACCAACTTCAAAACTTTATTAAAAGCGCACCTAAAAACATGCTGGCTATGCCCTTGCAACTCCCACTCTAAAATCACTCACCCCATCCAACCACTACCTTTCTTTCCACTCCACTAACTACCTTGATTATAGCAAGCTCAGATGCTCATAAGTCTAGTACTTATTATACAGCAGGAACTTCTTATTGTAACAGTTGTTAATGTCTGTTAGGTACTTCACAGATAAAGATTCTAGTTGTCTACTTATGTACTATGTTCTTCATCTGTAAATATGTTGTAAGTAATTGCTATGTTATATTGTTAATCGCTATGTAATCCAATGTAACTACTGTCTGTTTATTTTAACTGTGGAGCTTTTCTCCCCGGGCCTCCACTGAAAATGGACCTAAGTCCAGTCAGACACTCCCGGTCAACAAATGTAAATAACTAAATAAATAAATAAATAAAACTAAATAAATAAATAAATAAATAAATAAATAAATAAATTACCCAGATTTCCAGGTGTCTACTATACAGCTTCTCTAGACAATAAAGGACACAATGTTTTGTACCCGCTGTTTGTGTAGTCCAACAGTACCTGCTTCCACCTGTGACATTTATTGCAGCCATTGGTCTTCATTCTGTTTAGCCTTATTTTGGGTACATGTATTATACAACACCAACAGACAGATGGGACATTAAACTGATGCTTACACAGTGCATGGTGCGTTGTTGTTGTTTTCATTATCAGCATATGAGACAGTGCCTGCATGTTGTTGTTTGTCTTTCGGCTTTTTCCTGGTAAGGGGTCGCCACAGCAGAACTCCAGTCCGCTAATAATTGGCAGTAGATTTTTACAAAATGCCGAGGTGCCAGATCGATGCCCAACTTTCAACAAAGGCACGCTCATTTATGCACGCATGTCTTTCGAACACTACCCAACCGTGGGGAGGACATGCAGACTCCACACAGAAGGCACTCCCAAGCCACGCCGAGAATTGAACGGGAGAACCTCTTGCTGTGAAGTAACAACTCTGCCGTCGTACCACCGCGACATTCAAGACAGTGCCTGCATATGTAGTATATATCCCATCAGCTCTATTCATGACACACGTGTCTGAAATGATGGTCCCAACATGATTTATTGTCAGTACTAATGTGGCATTGTACCATGTGACTGTTGCCAAGTATCAATGTTTTACATCGTTTTTGTAATACTATGCTCTCTGACAATGACATGATGTTATAGGTTTGGTATATGTTAATTGCAAACCTATTCAGCATGGATTTTCAGTGCTCATGGGGGATGGCATCATGACACAGAATTGGAGTATGAGGGTTTCAACGGGCAAGGTTAATAACATGACTGCATTACAGTGACAGCAGTTTAAGGTAGAACATTGGCTGCTTTGTTCTAATGTCATAGCTACATACTCCAGTCAATAAGCAGCTATTTTCAGCTATAGGTGTGTTAGTGACCACCGCACCAATTATAGCTCTGAGCCTTTGTGCTAGTGATGTATAGGAATGGTCATTTTAGGGTATACCTTTATGTGCTTCTGGCCAGGCTGTCACACATAGGCACACATGGAAAATAGTGTACTTACTGTATACTTAACTTACCTGCATGCACATCACTTTGATTTACTGCTTATGGACTTACGTAATTTGAGTGCACATTGTTATGCACTTAAGTATTCGCTGTTGTATACCAATCACACTTTGCAGAAAGCTTCTTGTAAACACATACACTCAATCACTTTGCATGTTTTCGGACGTATCTAAACTGCTTGAAGGTGTGTATGCAGTCCTTTAATTAGTGTGTTTCTGTGTGTGTGTGTGTGTGTGTGTGTGTATGTATTCGGGTCCCCATCAGATTATTAAAGTTTCAAAATTTCAAAAGTCATATGGTCGGGATCATATGATCAAAGTTTTGAAGCTGAACGTTTTGAATGGAGATTGTGGTACAGCATGGAATGGGAAATTTACCCTTTTCCACAATGTAATGCAATCTCGGAGTTGGTATACTTAATTAGCAAGGGGTGTGGAATGAGCAGCCACCCATGTGGGAGGTGCAGGAAGCCTTGCCCCCTGCAAAAATGTTTAAAATAGATTTTTTTTGTTTGATGTTTGAAGTTTTGAAACTTCAATCATATGGTCTCGGCCATTTGACTTTCGAAGTTTAGGAACCTCAATAATCTGGCACAGATCTATATATTCACATGAATGTATTTCTGTCTGTGCACTTGTGTATGTATACATGCATGGATGTCTGTGTATACATATACATATATATGCACACATGCACATGTAAACTCACATGAGTGTGTGAATCTGATTTACCATTGTTGATTATTTCACTGCTGTAGGCTTGCTGCTTTTTGAGATCTATTCCTCTTTCTCAAAACCCTAATAGGATAAAGAGGTCATCATCAAATAAATGAATACATTTGTATGCAATTGGAGTACTGTGTTTGTACATGAACAATACTGTGTTTCTATGCCAGAAGTGTTTGCATGCAATTATTAATGGCATACTATACTTCACACATCGCTTTGTCAGTCTTGTAGTAATGTTCTTGTAGTAATTTCTGAAGATGTTATTATGACACTAACATTTTAAATCAGTTTGCTATGTGATTTTGGGGTTTATGCACGCACACACACACACACACACACACACACACACACACACACACACACACACACACACACATGCATTTTGATTAAAAGTTTTTCTCAGAGTCATTAGAAATGTTGTGGTTATTTAATTAAATGAATGAATGCATACTACAAGAAATGCTGCACCATATTCTGAAAACAGGTAGAATTTTTTGTCAGGAAATTGGTTTGACATTTTTGTTGGGAAACTGCTCACAACAATACAGAATTGAAAACTGAGAAAAAAATGGTGTAGCATCAGACAACTACACTTGGAAATAAAAATGAAAGTTAAATTAAGTTATAAAGCACTTGTGGACCCCCCGTGGCATTTTTTTCTTTTTCTTTTCAACAGTACAGAATTAAGAGAACCATTCTCAAGGAATAGTAATGGAGAGGAATGTCAATAAGAAAGATTTTTAGTGCCTTAAAATGGCCACAGAGTCTCTCAGCACAGAGTAGACAAATCAGTGTTCTTCCCCCCAGCACATGGACCTGAAACAAGTATCAGACGTGCAGCAGTAAGAGGGGTCAGTACTGAAAACATTCTGTCTGAGATGGGCAGTGGATTTCCGGAATGTGAAATGCAGACTTGTTAATACAAAGACATTAAGATAAATTGAAAAATCAAGAAAATAAAGCCAGGAGTAACTATGAGTATTTGTAACTAAAAGGAGGTATAAAAAAATGTTGCATGAATTGTCTCTCCATCTCCTGGTTCTAAGAAATACTTACTTTAGTCCAAGCTTTATAATATAGGATTGTAATACCAAAGAGATTTCTGACTCCCAGCTGTATTGGCCATACCATAAGCTAAGATCTATCACTGCTATTTTAGTCTTACTCAGATATAGACTTATTTTTATAAACTACTTGGATTAGTCTTCTCCGCGGTGGTGGTGCTGCGGTAGTGTTGTTGCCTCACAGTAAGACGCTGTCTGGTTCGATTCTCAGTTAGACCGTCTTCTGCGTGGAGACGTGTGAATGGGTGTACCTTCGTTGAAGGTTGTGTCTCAGGGCTGGTAACTCGGCACATAAAAATCAACTACCAATCATTAGTGGACCGGAGTTCCGCTGTGGTGACCCCTAACCGGGAAAAGCCGAAAGACACAAAAACTTGGATTAGTCTTCCAGTAACTTATACGGAAGGAAAACAAAATCTAGCGGGAGGATGATTATCCCACATCCACCATGCTGGATAGAGCAGGATGCAGGTCTGCAATAAAAACTATGAAAAACAAGACTGTAAAACATTACTGTTATTCCCTGCTGAACATAGCTCAAATATGGGACAAAGGGTTTTGAGAACTTAGATGATGAGTCACAAAAACTAGAGAAACAGAAAACCTTTTCAGAACTGGAGAAGATAAAAGGACAGCCAAACTCTATAAAAAGACTGTCAGCAGCATCAGCTTAGTAAACTACTTCAGTATGAAAGAAATCTAGCAACACCAGAAGATCAGTTACAATTCCAAAAACAATTCTCTAAACTGTTAATAAAATATCTATTTAAGTAGTAAAAAATGTTTGCCACTTAGAATTCCTCCTCTTTCTCATTTGTGAAGCCTGCTGCTTATATTTGTAAGACAACGCGTTAACCTTGTCTAAACATGCTATCAGCTTTGTAAAACATGACTTTATGTATGTATGTATGTATGTATGTACGTATGTATTTATTTATTGATTGATTTATTTATCTATTTATTCCATTTGTTTACTGGGAAAGACCATCTGGGCAAACAAGCCTCTTTATAATGGATGTCTGGGGTGAAAATCCGCACAAAAAATTATAACAAGTAGTACTTTTCAACATAAAGAATGCTCAGATAACAATTACAGTATTACATACAAAGTGAGTTTGAATAAACCAGATAATTATGAAACAAACAAGTATATTTTGCCGCAACATTATTAGCAATGAGCACAGTTAACTGTGCATTAGGTCAGATGCAATTCTACAAATTTACCTAAATTGGCCTAAATAGGCAATCTTGAAAACTAAGGAGCTTTAACTTACATCCGACATTCAAAAAGGGGTACCTGACATATATTCTTAAACAAAATATTCTGATTCTCTGCCCAGAGGAGAACAGCAACATTACAAATCGATTCTTAATAAACTTTCCTTATTCATCTTCCTTGCAAGACTTGTGAAAGCTGTGCCTTCATTTGTCTGGGAGTTAGTGAGCTGCTAATGAGCTGCTCCCTAGTGCCAAGGGTACTGTGTTTTATTCCTTCCACCTCTATTTGTCTACTGTCTGAGTCTGAGCAAGTCACTTAAAAACACAGTGCTCCCAGATCATGCCTGAAAAGGGGCTTGTGGCCAGTGGGTTTATGCTATTAACAAATGTATACAATAATTAAAATCTTTTTCTGTTTGACTTAAGTACAAGAAGAACTGTGTAGCTTTGCACATAATCGCCTTCACATGAGGTGTGCAGTAGTTCTCCACTTGTGTGTGGTGACATATACTGAACAAGGTTACTTGCATACAGATCAGTTAGGGTGTACAGAAGTAGCAGAAGGGAAGTTGTTAGAGCATAGTATGGTGTTAATAGCTTGTGATGTGGGGAAAATATGTAAAGAAGGTAGAATCTTGAACGCAGGTAGGATGTTAGACAGGTAGGATGGCTGCAGGGGATAGTGGAACAGGTCTTGAGGAAGAATGAAGAGAAGGAAGAAGGAACAGCGATTAATGGAGGGATTGGAATAAAAGCAGTGTGGAGTGTGAGACATATGAAAGAAAGAAGGGAACATAAGGGGATTTGAAGAGATGGTGTGTAGGTTACAAAGTAGGGTCCATACAAAGGAGAGGGAGTTAGAGTTATTTATTTATTTGTTTATTTTATTATTTTATTTTACATTTGATTATCAGGAAAGTCCAACTGGACACAAGTCCTTTTTCAACAGAGGCCCGGGGAGGAAAGCTCCACAAAAGACACACACGTTTACAATACTGAAAGTACCATGAGTACACATTGATAATATACATGTACATTTTATATTACAGAGAAATGCATTTGTTATCACAGCGAAATGTATACAAAACAGTATAATATGATTCTTTACAGAGGCAAAGCAAGGAGAAAAGCTCCACAAAGACATATGAGTTCAGTTTGGTGTAAACACCCTGAGTTCAACTTGACATTATACAAGTACATTTTATATCACACTGAAATGTTTTTGATATCACAGAGAAATGCATATAAAACAGTATAATAAGATTATTTGCACAGTCAAAGAAAGGGAGTGTTAGGCAATCCGTAGATTAGGAATCAGTGGGTGTTGTCAAAGCAGGGGAGGGAATCAATGAGTGTGGTTTACAAGACTTAAGAGGAAAGGTAGAATTTTCCTTAAAAGTACCAATTTCTCATGTACAGACTTTCAATACAATTTCCCATTTCAGTAAGTTACAATATTAGCTTTAAGAAAAAAGAAAGTTTAACCAGGATCATTGCATGAGCATAGCCATGTTTTAGATAAGTGAGTTTTTAGTATTTTTTAAAATGAGAAGAATAGAAGGCAGTTCATTCCAGATTTTAGCTATATAGATTGAGAAAAGGGAGTTTCCATCAAAATTACTGGCTTTGGTTGGCTTTACTAGGGCTTTATTGCTACAGCAAGGAGTTCTATTACTGGAGTATGAGTATAGTAGATTTTGGGTTCCTATTAGCAGACCGAAGACGCATGATTTTGAATGCGTCTTGGTCGAACTGACAAAACCGAAACTGCAACATATCGAAGCGGCATGTAAGCGCTTGGCCACTTCGGTACTTTGCTGTTTTTGGCACTGTACTGCGGTCTTGGAGCTGGTATATTTAAGTAGGGGGTGTGTGGGGGGTGAAGACTCCAGTTAATCTCATGTTTTAATGTGCTTTCTTTTTTTTTTTTTTTTTTTTTTTTTGTTGTTGGAACAGCAATTTTCTTTTTCCCTTGGAAAAAAATCGCTGTTCTGACAGTTCAGTTTTGTAAGCTTTCGCTTGTATGGGGTCAATTAATCACCGTTCGCTTACCTAAGCATTCGTGATCTAATATAGACCCCAGATTTTGAAGGGCAGGTGTTTTCTCTGGTAGATAGAGGATTTTATGGGGCATAGTTAGTTGGGTATAAACTAGGACTCAGGAATTGAGTAAGTTCTAACCATTGAAGTTGTTCAAGTGTTGTACAGTGATGAGACCTAAAGGGGGAGTATGTGGCAAATCTGGCTATTTTATAACAGGCGTCTAATTTTGCTGAATCTGATTTTCTTAAGTTAGTAAGAATTGGTGAGGCATAGAGAAAAGTTGAGATAAGATGTGTTGGAGCAATAGTTGATTTTGTGTCTTTTGTCAGATAGTGCTTTTTCTATATAGTGTACCAAGTTTTTTGTTTACTTTTTAATGGTCTGGAAAATGTGGATTTCAAATCTCATACTGTTGTCTATCACTACCCCTAGAAGTTTAGTGTGAGTTACAGGTGAGATGATGATATTATCCTTGGACACAATTAGACGAGAGGTACAGTAGGTCTAGTGGGATGGAACAGCATGAGCTTGGTTTTGTTGGGGTTCAGAATTAGCTGGGAGTTGGTTAGCCATGTTTCAACTGCAGAGAAGGAGTCTTGTGTTAGTGATTGTAGTTCTTGTATAAAAGGGGCAGCACATATTAGTGTGGAGTCATCGCTGTACTGAACCACAGATGCATGTGGGGTTGAAGTGTGGCGGTTGTTAGTAAATAGTGAGAAAAGTAGAGGGCCTAGGATGGATCATTAAGGAACATCTAGGGTAGCAGGAAGAAGGGGTGATACATTTTGTTGGCATAGTAGTGCTTGCTGGCACCCAGTTAGACAGTCTTGGAATCAAGCAAGAGTAGGCTGGCTTAAATTCAGGTCAGAGAGGACATTGATAAGTTTATTATGAGACATCACATTGAAGGCTTTGGATAAATCAAGAAAGACAGAATACAAATTTTCCATTATTTCTGTGATGGTTAACAGTATTATTGAAAGCTTTTAGACCAGTGGCAGTACTGTGGTGGGGATGAAAACCATGTTGGCTATTTGACAGTAGGTTATTATTATGCAGGTAGTCCATGATTGTCATGTGTATATTTTTCTCTCATATCTTAGATAGGGGGAAATGGATAGCAATTGGTCAGTAGTTAGATCTGTTGAGTTCCCACCTTTGTGTAGTGGAATAATGTGTAAAATTTTCCAAATGGTATGGACTTGGTGTTCAGAAATGGATTTGTTGATAGGATGGATATTGAATAGGTGATTGCATTGGTGGCAATTCTAAGAAAATCTGCAGGTATGTTAGCAGCTAGTGAAGGAGGCTTTAGTTTTTTCAGCAATTCTTTATCAAGTCAGTAGAGATAGGCTGCAGGGAAAAGGTGTTAATTGTTATTCCCTGGTATAGGTGTAACTGGAGTAGGAGTAGAGATTTGTTTGTCAGAGGGCTAAAATAGTCTCAGTGAAGTACTGAATTGGGTAGCTATGTTATCTGTATTATTATTAGTAGAAGAAAAGGGTGCTAGCTTTACTAGGAAAGAGTATGTTATTACTAGCTGACTATGTTTTTTTTTGTGTTTGGTTGGGATATCAGTGTAGTAGTTTATCTTGTCCTGTTTCACTAGTCTCTTTGCCTTGTTTCCGAGTTCACAGTAAGCTTGTTTTGAAACTTGAGACTTAGTTTTGTACCACTGTTCCCAGGCTTTGTCTCTTGATTTTAGCAGTGACTTTATTCTTACTGTTCTGGGAGGAGCTTGTGTGTTTAAGATATTAAGGAAGGTAGTGTTGAAGGATTTAACTACATCTTCTAGGGGAAGTTGTTAAAGTGGTGCCCAATAATAGTGTTTGAGGGTGGTTGTGAAGTCTTTGTGGTTAAAGTTTCTTTTTTTTTCCATATTAGATAGTAGATAGCTTTATTGGGTTTGTTCAATGTCTGAGTAGGAAGGTTGGCAGATGAGCAATGAGGCTATCTAGGAGACAGCCAAAGTGACAAAAGTAGGCTGGTTATTTGTTAAAATCCAATAAAGAATGGAGTGTCTATTAGATGATTTGTCAATCCTAGTGGGTGTTTGGATGATTTGGGTGAAGCCATGGAGGGTGATGTGATTTTTGGGGTTGAGGGAATTACAGGTTAAGCAATCTATATTGAAATCACCCATGATTATTGTTTCCTGGGACAGTGTTTCTAATTAGAACTAGCATAGTTAAAGGATCAGTTGAGAGAACTGGCACAGCTTATACCCTGCCTGCTTCCTAGTACCAAGGGTACTGTGTTTTATTTCTTCCACCTCTATTTGTCTACTGTCTGAGTCTGAGCAAGTGTTCATGTTATAGTTTTAATAAAAAAAATATATATATTTTAATCTGTAGCACACAGTTGCTACAGTTTATACCATGTCTGCATGGCAGCTATACTGCTCATGTTATAATTAAAAAAAATCTTTTAAGCTCTAGCAAACTGCTTGCTACAAATGTAGCAGTTGGTACAATTCATACCCTACCTGCACAGAATACTACAGCGCTCATGTTATAGTTAAAAAAACTGTAACAAACTGCTTGGTATAAATGTAGTAAACAGTTACTACGGTTTATACCCTGCATGCATGGAGTGCTATGGTCAAACCTGAATGCTGTGATGCTCTATGTGTGGTCTAAATTGTTTCATGCAGAAAGGAGGTGGAATCGCGGACACAGGCAGGATGTTAGGCAGGTAAGATGGTGGCAGGGGATAGTGGAACAGGTCTTGAGGAAGAATGAAGGGGAGGAAGAGGGAACAGGGATTAAAGGGGCGATGGAATAAAAGTAGTGTGGAGTGGGAGAATAATAAGGTGAAGGGAAAATGGGAAAGAAAGAAAAGAAGGTAAGGGGCCTTGAAGAGAGGCTGCGTAACACTCCCTGTACGCAGAAAATAAACTGTTTGCTACCGTTAAAAGAAGATATTATTTAACTGTAACATCAGTGCTGTAGTGCTCTGTGCAGGAAGGGTATAAAGTGCACCAACTGTTTAAAAGCATGTACTGCATTAGACAGATAATAGATTGCTTGATCGTGCCCCCCAACACTTTCCACCTGGCCCAGTTGCCCTTCTCTCCCCACCCTAGCCTACACTACCATTAATTGCCAGTCTGCCACGTCGGAGTGCCTGCAGGACTGGAGCTTCCGTCCGAACCTACAAAGATGTCCCCAGATGGGGAGGGGATGATGATCTCTCCCTAGACTGAGAGGGAGGTGCCTGGTTTGTTCCTCAGGGATGTGAACCTATATAAAAGAAAAAATAAATTGGAAAGAAGCAAAATAGCAAAGGAGAAAGAAGTGCATAACCAAAATAATAAATAAAATAGAAAAAAGGATGGGGAAAGACAAAATAGAAAAAGAACAATAAATCCAGACAATACTGATTTAATGTAAGGTAGCAACTCAATAAACCATTGCAGAAAAATATCTTTATTGAAGTAAACTTATGTATGGAAAGTGAGTTTGCATACAGTTGGGGGCAGTAATACATACTTGTGATGAATAGAAATGGCAAGGGAGTTTTTCTTTCTGAAGGGTTTTGTCTTTCAGTTCTGTTTTCAAACATTTTACAGTGCACAGACATCAAACAGAAAATAAATCACTAATTGTTGCAGTTAATCATGATTAAAAATGACAGTATAACACATTTTATTGATCTGTTTCTGTCTTCATTTGCATTTCTTTCAGCTGCAAAGGTAAAACAACAGTTGTTTACAGGAGTACTACCAAAATCAATTTTAAAAGCATTGCTGTATTACTGTTTATGCTACCCTGAATTATGTATAATAATTTGTACAATGCTCATTTCAGCAATAAATACCTTTTTTACACCTGTTATACTTATCAGAAGATTCTACCAGATGTCACAGTCTTTTGTTCTGCTGTTTGGAGTTGTATTGGATCTCTTCCTCAGCTATAAGTAAAAGAGAAAACGATAATCTTGTTTGTCTGTACCTGAATGAATGTATTCCGCATCTACATCTTATATTCACTGTAAGCATTTCTTATTTGTCTGTTTCTGTCTGATTTTAACTGTTGAATGCATACACGTATGTGTTATTAAAGTAGTAACATATTCTGTTGAATTGTGTAGGATACTAAAGAAATATGAAATGAGCCCAGTTTTTGTCTAAAAATGCATGCAACACTCTGTTGAATACCTGAACTGCAAAGGCTGACGTAATAATTCAAGGAAGTATGGATTTTCTTTTCTGCAGGACTTTGTCTAATGTACAGTATGTAATACTGAATTAAAACAGCTTGTTGTCTGAAAACGTATGCGCTGCTCATTATTTCTGCAAAGTAATCTCTCCTCCCCTCCCCCAACAGTCAGTCTGAGATTGGATGAGTGGCATTCAGCCATGTTGTATGTGCAGCTAGAAATACTTATATACAAACAATTACATTAAGCAATTGCTCTTACTTATATTTAGTTATCTCTCAAAAAAAGTCTTCCTGTAATATTTATAAAAAGTCTTACAACTTTTTCAGTGCAATGCTACACAGTTTTTTACATCTGTAACTTTATTTCATAACTGTATTATATGCAGTCGGCATTACTGATATTTGAACATTATTAATGCATTTATAGTGTTACATATACAGATGACTATTTTCATATTCTTTACTGACATTTTCATTTATTACTGTAACCTGTTAACACACAGTACTATTTTCTCTCTGTGTTGAAAAAATCAGATGTCTGATTGCATAAATGCTAGCCCTTTTTATACATTTCAAATGTCACCTCAAGTACATATTTGCATGTAAAGATATTGAACTGTTGAAGTACATGTACTTGTACCATTTTTTAGCCCATTTGTATTTTATATACATATATATATATATATATATATATACACACACACACACACACACACACACACACACACACACACACACACACACACACACACACACAGACCTATTGGTCCCCTTCAGATCGTTGAAACCCCAGATCATTGAAGACCACATCATTGAGATGAAAATAACAAAATCCCATTTCAGAGAAAGACCAGAGCAATGAAGATCTTTGCAGGGTAAGTAACCTGTTGGCTGACAAGGTGAACTTTGCCCATTTCCCAATGGTAGTGTGATCTCAGAGTTAGTAAATTAGTTGGGGGGTGAGGGGCACAGCCCCACACATTGGGGTGTGTGGGGGTGTAGCCCCCCCATCTGGGTGGGTTAGGGATGGTGTGCTTTAAATTTTGTGACTTCTTGTATGAGTGATCACTTACCCTAGGAAGATTTTCATTGTTCTTGTCTTATGCTGAAATGGGTTTTCATTATTTTCATCTCAATTATGTGGTCTTCAATGATCTGGAGTTTCAATGATCTGAAGTAGAACCATACAGCTATATATGGATTAAAAATGTTATTTACTGCAGAACTCTGACCTTCTCTCCATAGCTTGGTCAATACACTCAGCCAGCTGGTCAAATTACATTTTTGCAAGGTCTCATACCTGTGATGGCACTGCTAACTGGAGTGGGTTATACGTGTCATTTTGCCAGGTGGTCACTCAACTCTTGCCAGATATCTATTTTCTTCCACTTTCTGTGACGTGTGCATGCCTGGATCTTCTACAGGTATGAGTCATGCAGGAGGTAGAGCATGATTAATGTCTCTTTCCCATATCAGCCAGCAGTGTGGGTCTGTGCCTTCAGAGGTGCTGCCATCATTTGGAGTGCCACAATCAGAATGAGGAAAGTATGGTGAGGGCTGTATTAAGCAGGGTTAGTACCATGGCCTGTTGGGTGTGGCATCAACTTGACCAAACCTTTTTTTACTAGCATGATCATTAGACCAGGTATTGATAACATTGACAGGTTTGGTGTAACAAAAAACTGCTTTGTCATACACTTTTTTTTTTTTTCTTAAAGGGAAACACTTACCTGACCATACAGTTACTAATGAATTATTTCTAAGTCTTGCCAGTAATATGTCTTTATAACATTTACATTGTGTCTGTCTTACTGTAGCAGCAAAAGGTGCCATGCAGTGAAGTGGGATCTTCTTTTCTTTTCTCACCTTTTCTTTTAAAGGTGGTAGAGAAAAGAAATGCCAGTACTAATGTGAAGTATTATTTGTATCGCTTGTTAGGGTGTGACATACAGACTTGGAGGGGCAATGATTAACCTTCAGATTGAGTTCAACCTGACATTCAGATGACTCTAGTTTGAATTTTACAAATATATTCTTATACTGGATAGTTTAGGCCAAGCAGTGCATGTCCATGAACAGCTTGGCATTGCTGCAAACTGCTGTGAAGTTCATAAACATCTGCAGCACATCCACGGCTGTTTCAGATTCACTCATGTACTATGTGACGCCATTCACAATCGGTATAAATCTGGAATATGCCAATGTACTTTGTAACAAGTTTGTGTTGTACTATGATTCATAGACATTTATATAAATTAGTCTAATTTGCATACTAAATCTGCCTGAAATGATGCTGCAAGGTTGAGCTGCACCATAATGACTAGAGAATAGCTGAGATAGATGGCAAATTTCTTAGGATACTACAGACATCAAAAAGTAAGAAAAAGTTTATAAATTAATTAATATTTATTAAGATGCAACTTAACAGTTGCTATCATAATGTTTTAAAGGTCAGTTGCAATGCATTTTGAACCATACATTTAATTATACAATTGCATGACTGATAATTATGGTGAAGTGGCTGGCTTGCAAGCAGTTTGACATGTGATGCTGTTCATTGAAACTGTAATAAGTTTAACAATACATCATTATAGAAGTTTTGGATTGTCCATACATCTGAAAACTGGATATTGAGGCTGAGAATGTGTACTGTGCAGAAGACAGCAATACACATGTACTGAAAGTGTTGTTTTACTACTGTCAGTGAGGGAGGAATATATCTCCAGGACCACTATGGGGGCCTCTGAATCATATTAAGTTAACACCAAATGATGAATACCTTCTGTCCATCTGTGGTGATGACTATGATACAGAAGATGGTGCAACAGCAATAATTAGAGGTGGTGTGGACACTGTTCCATCGAACCAAATTCTGCAGCAGCATTTGTATTCATCAGCTCCTGAAGGTTGGTTTAAAGTATCACCTTTCAAATGTTTAACACTGAATGATGACAAACAATGCTGTAATTAAATATGTCACAATTCATTATTATTAGGTCAGCCTTATACATCAGCAGCTAATGAAAATAAAGGCAGACTTCATGGTAAGTGCTCCACCCTCCACCCCTATAACAAAGCTATATGATATGCTGTTGCACTGTTATTAATGTGTTGTAATGATTTCTTTTACAGACTCAGCATCACAAACAGTATAACTGTATCAATAAATATGGATGAAGTCAACAGTAGAATGGATGTTGCTGCTGCTGCTGCTGATGATAATGTAGTTGTATTTATGAGATAACCTGAGGGGGTGGCAGGTAGTCACATATTGTAATGGCAGGCTCTCTCACCTCACAACATGTCAGTAACAATGCAGACAGTGACACTGCATCACAAAGTCAAACACAGCATGATATTCCATGCATGTTTGTATACCAGGAACAAACCAGCATGTCTACACCAGTGTCTCCACAGGCAGAAAAACTGTTTGAAGAAGAAGGGAGGCAGCCTGAGGCCACATTGCTCACAGTGACAGCATTACAAAGAGGTTCCAGATGTAGAAATTATTTTGAACTACCTCAGGAAACATTGGCTGCACAATAAGAAATGTGCCGTGACATAGTTAGGGCTCAAACCAGTGCAACAGAAAGTCAGACAGAAATGGTGAAAGTCCTACAGAGTATGTGTGAAGATTTCTAACACTACTTTGAACTAGCAGAGAGCAGGGATAATGCCATGGTATCATTGATGAGTAGCATGGTGGCACACCAGACATCAGTTGCAGCCTTCATTCGTACCCTGGTTCAGACATACCAGAATCAAGCTGGACTCCATTTTACAAGGGCAAGGTGATGGGATACTGTCCAGACATGTGGGGGAAGATCATATGATACTAACATTGGCTATCAAGACAGTAATGTCAGTACTCACAGTGAGCAATCACAACACATTTCTTACAGGCCATGTCAAAGGTCATCTACATCTAGGAGAGCTTCACATTCCAGGTCAAGGTCATGGTCATGCAGCACCCTCAAGTCACTGACAGGGTGATCACCTTCCTCCTCTAGATAACAGCATTGCACTAACTCACCTTCTTTAAATTAAAAATAAAATTTACAAGGCTTTCATCCCACCATATTCACAGTACAAGCAATTTTACATTCAGGAAATTGACTAGGTTCAGATATTTTTCTTTCTTGTAACACACAACTGATCCACGGGACTGAAACTTTCTATGCCACAGGATTTTTAACTTTGAGAAGCTGCAGTGCCAATTCTTTCACAGCTTTATAGCAAATGATACCTGGTGTTGACACAATCAGCAGGTTGCAGCACAACACCCACTTTTTGCTTCTAGTAGCATCTCATTGTGTGCTTGGTTCACAATACCACACCATTCAACACCTGATTTACAAATGTTCAGTTCTGTTCCCAACTCTTTCAGTGTCTTTAACACAAAACTCTGCATTGTAATTTTGTAAATATTCTTCATAGCATACAATTCCAATGTGATTACCTTATAGACCCAGTCACAATGCAACAGTGAAGGCAATTAAAAAAATACTTTATGAACCATTCTAAAAGCATGTGTCTTTTCATGGAATTCTTTAATACTGTATTCTTTTATATTCTTTAATACTGGATGAAGCATCTATGCAATGCCTTACAATTGCTTTTAAACAAAGAGCTTTCTTTTATCAAAGTTGGTTAGCAAAGTACTCCAATATACTATCATATTATACAAGCACCACAGCTCTGTTTTAACTTCACAGAACATGTTTCCAGGTGCCTGGCATACCGCAATACATATTGGAGTTTAGCAGAGGACACATTCCTGGATCACTTCTGTAAAGTAGAACCACCCACTGTTTTAGCATGCATTACATTAACTGGCAGCAGTTAACACTGCCAGAAGCTTGTTAAAAGTTTAGCACAGAACACACTGTAAAGCTATTAGCCTTGAATTCACTTCCATCTGTTTTGTATTGTTTCTCTTTTCATATATTGAAAAAACTCACACTTGCTTATTTTACTTGTCATATATTCATGAAAATACCTCCAATACATTTTGTATGTAATTCACTGCGTAAATTCAACAGGTGCAGTTTTGCTAGACAATCCTTCAGTAATGCTGGTAACAGACCCATTGCCATAAATCAGCAGTATCTGTCAGAATACAGCTGTTTTGCAAGTCATGCAACACGTTAGCACTTGCTACTGCAAAATGTCTTTAGGCACACATTTGCAAATCCACTTTTCCTTACCCCAAGTTCACCACATAGCTGTAGTTTCATCAGATTTTTTTTTCACAGGATACATAACTTAAAATCTTCTTGTGTATCAATAAGTACAATATTTCCAAAAGTATAACGAGTCATTAATGCTTATGGCAACATGCATTCCTCACATCTAGGTATCGTGTTCTATCCTCACTTCAATATATTCAATATCTTAGAAGCACTTTTCATATATTTTCACTGTGGTTGTAAGTAGTAGTAGTTAGTTAGTTAGTTAGTTAGTTAGTTAGTTAGTTAGTTAGTTAGTTAGTTAGTCAGTTAGTTAGTTACTAGTGTTTGTTTACTGGGAATCTCTGAACTAAATCCAAGGCATCCACTGTTTTCAACAAAAAATAAGTATATTTTAAGGCTGCATTGCACTTTTTGAACTATATTTTGCTTAATTGTTGCTTCATTTTTGTTGTTTTTTACTGCTGTGACTGTTTCATTCTACACCTTAAATTTCTAGTACTTCTGCATTTCATAGCATAGGCTAGATTCAGACTTGCTGAATCTAGACTATTTGGTTTGACTGAAGCATTTAAACCAGTCGTCTTACATTAAGAGGGCCTCCCTGCACCCTTATGGCAGAAGTGTGTGGCTCAGGACACACCTAAGTTGGGGATTGCTGGAAAAAGGCTCAGTCCTGGGCTTTCCCATTGGGTAGTTTGCTTTAAAGTTTTGCATTGCTGCTCTGAGAGCAACTCAGCTGTGCATTCTCAGGCACTGATGCAGTCTTACACCCCTAGCCATCTACAGAATAGCCGGTTCTGTTAGTCCTACAGCAAACCCTGGTCCATTTAGCCCACCCCCACTAGTTACTATAATATGTACCTCTCATGATGGACAGAAAGTTTCCCACCATTTCTCCAGCCAGTCTGATTGACATGGGCATCCTGAGGCAATGTAGCAATTGCCTTATGTATACTGACAACCATTTGCTTCTAAAGCAAACAAATACAGTATATGAGAGGTGTAAGTATACCATGAAATTAGAATCAGTCCTCTCACACAACAATAAACAAGACATCCAAGAGGTTGTGAGCACACACACCTCTCCTCTCATACGAGATATGGTTAAGACACATAAACCCACCTATGGGGAAGTACTTACTAAGAGCCTGCCTAAAGACCAGAGACCTCCCAAGCAAGCAGCACACACATACTAGTACACAAACAGAATCCACCACTACACATAAAGGCACACATATCAGTATCTCAACAATTAAGCCCCTAAGGCAAACATCTCAAAACCTAATGTTCTGGTCATAGGTAACTCAATAGTGAGACACATGGATGTCCTCCTCACAAGGCTGAACAAGGAGAAGGTCACAGCTGCCCATCAGGTGCCAGGATCTGTCAAATCATGCACACACTGAAGTCACTCAGCAACAATTACCGTTATGACTCTGTCATAGTGCAGGTTAGAGTGAATGATTTGAGACCTACCTCTCTGGAGTATATGAAGCGAGACACGACTGAACTCTCAGATTAGTGTGTCCCAGGCAGGTATGTCCCTAGCCCTAAGCAGCATTCTACCTTCACCCAGAATGACGCCACAATACAAACAAAAAATTATTGAGTTCAATAACTGACTTAGCTTCTGGTGTCATTCCAGGGGGATCCAGTATCTGTCAGCTTGGAAAGACATGGTCAACAGTCCATGCTGCTTTGCCAGAGATGGCTTCACGTGTCTCCTCAAGGCATTTAGATACTGGAAAAGACACTTGCCACCCCCACAGTGCCTTTCTTTAGGCAATGTCCAAACAACAATACTTCTGAGAAAAATAAATCCACTAAAGACAAACTCAAGGTCAAACTTCTTAAATCTAGCAGCTTAAACAGTAAGCTACACTCCCTGGAAGCAAAATAAAATAAAAAACAAAATAAACCAAGTGGCTAAAAGTCAGTATTCTACAACAAATAAATATAGAAAAATAAATGTAAGACCGACTAACACAGCTAAAATCAGCTATTTATTATAAAACAATAAGTGCTTTCATACACTAGGCACTTCCTCAGATCTAAATACAAAGTAACAAAATCACACATTTAAAAAAACAAAACAACCAATAGCTTCACTCAACCAATAAAATCAATGGAATGCTCTTCTTGCTTTCAAAGTGGGCTTTAAATGTACAGGGCCATTGGAACCGGGTATTTTATGTGCTTGCAGGTTAACTAGCCACTTCATCGCCTCAAGCTCTGTAGCATTCACTATGACCCTCCTCTTATATATCGGGGATCAACTGTAGAACCATAAAATTAAAAGTGAGGCCTGGATATGTTGCAATATGCTTAGCAAGTGCATTATGCAAATTCACATTTCAAATATCACTAAAATGTTTAAATCTAAGTTGCTTAAACATACAGTTGGTTTTCCCAACATAAAAATGGGTACACAAATTAGAAGATGCAGTATATACCAAATTAGGACTTTTACAGTCCCCATATAGTTTTGGTTCAAATTTTCTGCCTGTAATAAGATGAGCAAAATAATTATATTTAGGAATGAAATTACAAGCTTTACAGGACAGACATGGAAAAGTACCTATTCTGCTGGATCTAACAACTGTTTTAACCCTACAGCTATAACATAATTGTCTCTTGAGAGATAGGCCATTTCTAAAGCAGAAACTAGATCTATCACCCACTATTTCTTTGATTTTATTCTCTGATGTGAAAACTCACCAGTTCCTTTTAATGATGTCACTAACAATACTGGTATCTCTGGAAAAAGTCAAAGTTAACCTCATTTTATTCTACTCATTCATATTTTGAACCTGCAAACTATGCTGCTTGGGTCTTCTCAAAAAGTAGGGTTGACCTCTATTAGATCTCATCATCATCACTCGATCAAAGCAGTCATTTACTTCCTCATGTCTGTTTCCTCTGTTAACAAAATCCCTCATTTCCTTTATAACCTGAACAAAGTTTTCATCTCTCATATTTAACCTGGATGCTCTTAGAAGCTGGCTGTTCAAAATATTTCTATAGGCATGCCCTGGGTGCATGCTCATTCTGTGTAAAAGGCTGTTCCTCCAGCACTCTTTCCTATAAAGTTGTGTTTGTAATTTCCCTTTCTCATCCAAGATAATCAGACATCCAAAAAGTCCATAGTATGCTGAGACTGAGCTACAGTAAAACTAAGAAAACTGTTTTCTAAATAGGAGATAAAGTCATCCACAGCTTGCAGGGGACCTTCCCACAAGAGGAATATATCATCCATGAAACTTTTATAATATTTAAGATGGAAAGAAAACCAATACTGGCCCATTACATAATCATCCTCCCATTTGGCCATAACCATATAGATGTAGCTACTGACACATGAAGTGCTCCCTGGAAGCACCCCTCACCTTGGAAGACAATGACATCTGAGCAGTCACTGAGACTTGGTTCAAGTCCGCAGACAGCACCCCAGCTGTAAAAGGCTACAATGCCTTTCACACATTCAGACCCCAAATGAACATGAAAGAACCAAAGGTGGAGATGTACTGATCTTCATTAAATCCAAATATACCTCGAGACTGATGAAATAGTATGACTCTCTTGAGCTACTCCAGGCCCAAATAACTATAGGTAAAATACCCTTCCACATCATCACTAGTTACAGGTCCCCCACCATGAACCAGGAGAAGCACACCGCCTACCTGGACTGTCACTCAATATACAGCCAAACACCCTGGTCATGGGTGATTTCAATTATCTTTCCATTGACTGGGTCACTTACATGAGCACAAACATGATCACTACAAGGGTCATGGACTTTGTTAATTAAAATGCTCTGGAACAGTTGGTCTGCACCTCCACAATGGGATCGAATGTGTTCGACCTAGTGCTCACCAATATAGGGGGGGTCACTGCACTTCCCCCTGTGTGTTGCCCTCCCTGATAAGGTCGAAACTTAAATCTGTCTCATTTGAAGAAAAGATCAAACATGACACTCCCACAGTAGTAAAAAGACTGTACATTTTCTCCAAAGGAAACTATTTCCTACTAAGTGATAGTATAAAAAGTTTCAAAGATCCGTTGACATAGCCAACAATGATGCCTATGCAGAGGAGTACACAAATGCCCTATAAAGCCACTTAAACAAATGCATTGACTAGGCTGTACCTAACAGGAACAAAACCAGGTCCTCGGGGAAAAAACAAGCCACCCTGGTGCAGTGTAAGTATAAATAAATTATACAACACTGAACCTGAGGAAATTGCCAACCTGCTAGGCAACAGATTTGACAATAACTTCACCCTACACCCCCACCAGCCATATGCTAAAGCATTCCTAACATCAGTCCTCTACCAAATATTTCCAAAGAGCAGGTCATACAAGTGCTGTCCAAGGCCAGAAACATGGCCTAAATGGGACCAGATAAAATCTCAGGCTACTTACTAAAAATCTAAATGAATACCTTGCTGAACCACTTGGCACTGTATTTAACCATAGACTGAGCACTGGCTTTGTTCTGGTAGAGTGGAAAATATCAACAGTAATCCCCTTGCCCAAAGGGGGTCCATCATCTGACCCTGGAAACTATTGATCCATAAGCCTAACCAGCCTTATCTGCATGGCCATGGAAATATTCATCATGGATCTTATCCAGAAGGACATAGGTGACCTTCAAACACTTGGCCTGACCTAGTTTGGTTTCATTAAGGGTAGAATTAGATCTTGCTTACTGAATCTGGTGGACTTCTTTGGGAATGTCACCAAAGACCTGGATGAGGGAAAAACAGTACATGCCACCTATCTCAATTTAGCCAGGGCTTTTGACACAATACCCCACTCAGGTATCATCGAGAAACTCTCCCAGCTGGGGCTTAACCCATAGATTACTAGATGGGTAACCAATTGGCTTACTGACAGAATGCACACTGTCAAAACTGGGGACTCCACCTCCACCAGTAGACCAGTTACCAGTGGGGTACCACAAGGATCCATGCTGGGCCCTCTACTGGTTGGAATATATTTCTCTGAAGTCCAGGCAAAGGCTGATGGCCTGTGGCTTACCAAGTTTGCAGAGGACTGTAAACTGGGTGCAATCATACAGTCCCCCAACAATGTCAATGTATTACAGAAAGGTTCAGTATTCCAAGCAAATAATCCAACCAAGAAATTCCTGCTGACCATAAACACTCGGTTAAAATAGAATGGAATATTTTATTAAAGCATGCTGTCGGTAAGCGCTTTCACAAAGGCTTCCTCAGACCGTTAAAATTCAAAACACAATCAATTAAAGCTTCTTATATACAAATCTGTCACATGTTGAATAATGTAATTTGTTTCAATTGAGCATTTAAAGATATATCATTGTATTTATTTTAAATGCAGAGAATTTTATTGTGCTTGCCAATGCTCCTAATTTTATGATAGTGTAATTATTGCTAATATAATGCTAACAAAGTTAGCTTGCTGTATATTTAAAAAAGATGACATTTGAATAAGCATAAATGGCTTATCTAACAGCCTTAAACAATAATCATGCTATGACATTTTAATTCCTGCACTCAAAACAAAAACATTAGAATCCTAGAATGTATAAAAATGTATGGTTTAATGCACAACATAAATTACACTAAAAATTGAACATATATGCAAAATGTTTGCTACCTGCAAAACATCACACCACCATACTAAATAAAACTATCAGGGTGCGTAATATGATGAAAAACATATAATGCAAACAACCTTCAACAATTACTGACAAGACTGTTCGTTATATTTCTATATAAACCTATGGAAATATAATGTTGCACTTGTTGCACAACATCAACGCAGCACTTTTGCATGTAGCAAACATTAAGGGTATAAATTTAGCCTATACTGAAGGTTGTTTGCATTATATGTTTTTCATCATATTACCCACCCTGATAGTTTTATTTAGTATGCTGGTGCGATGATTTGCAAGTAGCAAACATTTTGCATATATGTTCAATTTTTAGTGTAGTTTATGTTGTGCGTTATACCATACATTTTTATACATTCTAGGATTCTAATGTTTTTGTTTTGAGTGCAGGAATTAAAATGTCATTGCATTAAGGATATGCATTAGATCAAGACATATACTTTATATAGCATGATTAATGTTTAAGGCTGTTAGATAAGCCATTTACGCTTATGCGAATGTCATCGTTTTTAAATATACAGCAAGCTAACTTTGTTAGCATTATATTAGCAATAATTACGCTATCATAAAATTAGGAGCATTGGCAAGCACAATAAAATTCTCTGCATTTAAAATAAATACAATGATATATCTTTAAATGCTCAATTGAAACTAATTACATTATTCAATATGTGACAGATTTGTATATAAGAAGCTTTAATTGATTGTGTTTTGAATTTTAATGGTCTGAGGAAGCCTTTGTGAAAGCGCTTACCAACAGCATACTTTAATAAAATATTCCGTTCTATTTTAACCGAGTGCTTATGGTCAGCAGGAATTTCTTGGTTGGATTATTTGCTTGGAATACTGAACCATTATCTTGTTTGGACAGTCTGAATAATCTGGTGTTTAATACAGTCCGTGGTCACCTCACAGGTTACTTTTTTATCATTTGCACTTTGTTTTTATTACTTAACCGTGAGGTGTTCATTCCGCTGGGAGCTTTCATTTCTCTTTTGGATATTACAGAAAGGGCTGACGCAGACAAATGATTGGTGCCAAAATCATGGGCTAAAACTTAATGCAAAAAAAAAGTCTTGTTATCCTCTTTAGCAAAGAAGTAGCGCTCAAACTCAATGGTGTAAGACTTGGGAACACAGGCTGATAGCAATTTAAACTTCAATCACCATGTGTTCATAGTGGTAAGAAAAGCCTTGTACATTGTGCATCTCAAGGGCATCACATCCAAGATTAGGGAGGTTTTAACTCTGCTGTACTTGACTCTTATCAGACCACTAATTGAGTACAATGATCCCTTCTGTATGTACCTCACCAGACACCTGCAGCAACTGGAGAGACCACAGAGATTTCCAGTGTTGTGCTAGTTACTTATAAAAGTAATAAGTTACTATTACCAGTTAATTTTAAGTGAAAGTAATATATTACTATTACTAGTTACTAACTAAAGCAACTAGTTAGTGTTGAGTTACTTTTATATAAGTATAGTTTATCAATTCTCATATTCAGATTTACTCACACAGTACTTGTGTGTGAGGAATACATGCTTACTGCACATGAATACGAGTATACTAAAGTTGTATACACAGTGCTACAATAATGATGAATAGCATTTTACAGTTTACAAAGTCACACATACTAGTCTTTATAGTCAGAGAGTCACCGTTTAATACTTAACCCAAAGTAGGCATAGCCAGCAACACAAGACCCATAACAAGTTACAACCCATCAAATTTTCAACAACGTACATTAGGCTAATATGTTAAAACTAATGCTGAGGATGCAAAAATGCTTACATAAAAATTTCATATAGGTCTAACAAGACTATTAACACAACAAAGTCAACCAGAATATCACTTTATATAACTATTCACAATGACCGCATATTTTTGTTGACTCGAAGAAGGAGCAACTTTTCAGTGTTTGTCGGTGAGTCTATTTCTTCTTGCAGTCAGCACTTGTCCGCCAAGACTGAATAGGTGTTCAAAGGGTACACTAGATGGCAGAGCTGTATTAGTGTTCAGAAATATCTTGACTGTAGGGTAACTGTTGAGAGAAGATATTTAAACTCAGAAAAAAGACACCTTCACCACAACTTTATTCTGGTACCTCGGCTTATCACCTTCTCTTGAATAATTTGTTAGTACACCAGTAAAATAGGCAATGAGCAAATTAGGCACAATTAAGTCCTCCATTAACAATAATAAAAACATTTAGCCAAATAATTTTATATAAATTACAATTCCAGAGCATTTAAATTCCAAAGTATTTCTTCATTATATTCTATTTTTTCATTCTACAAAAGCAACACATATTTATTCCTCAAAACATGTAGTATTTAAAATACATTTATAAAGGTTAGTTACTGTCCAAGTTCATTCCCCTTGGAAAAAGTGTTCTGTAATTAATAATCATCCTACATTCTAATTTGTTTAATTCTTCCCTGAAATTACCTCCTTTATCCAAAGTAGGTCAGGCTAAAACACTAAAAAACAGAGAATTCTCTGACCCCTCATGTGCCGACATAAAATGATTAGCTATTAGGCTATTTTCATTTTATCACCTAATATCACCCAAATGTTCCATTATTCTCACCTTTACTTTTCTCTTACTTTGCCCAATATACCATCTAACGCCATGTCAGGAGCATCAGATATCTTTGCAAATATTCTGAGTGAAAGGGAATTGAAATTATCTTCAAAAGATCCATGGCTTTTTTCCAATGAAGATGGCCTGACCAAGAAATTCAACCATTTGGAGTGGTGAATGCTTAAGAAGGTGACTATTTTTTATGACAATATGTTGTTGGAGAAGTAGGTATCTTTAAATATTACCCCGAGGGGCTTACACACTGACCGTTTACCTGCCGGTGAGTTTACAGAGGAGGAGGGTGATTTGTTAAGTGAATGGAGACAGGCTGCATTTATTTGTACTGTTACTTGGCTCTGAATCTTGATTAAATGCAACTCAAGGGCAATGGACAAATTGTGTAGAGAGATCACAGAGGTGCAGGATGCCTTAATGCTTGAGGCATCCAATGTTAAATATAGGATCTCTATGAGTGACATAAAAACCAAAGTGCAGCAAGCAGAGAGCAGTATTCTGGAATGAAAAAAAAAAAACTTAACAGAGACATTCGGGACTTTGAGACCAATACAGTATACTCCTGGCAACGTAAGGGACATATAGGCAGGTTGAGGGTCAGGGGAAGTGCTTCGGAACTTAAAGAAAGGCATGACTCCTCAGTTCTTTGGGTGAGACTTGCTCTAGTAAAATGAGCATCTCATTTGATGATATACGAACAGAAGAAGTGATTAGCATTGAAAAAATGCAGCAAGTCAAATGCAATCACCGAAGTCGGGGCAACCTCACAAGTACAACAGAAAGGGCAGAGGGATGTACAACAAGAAATAAGTTATGTTGCCAAACTAGAGGTCTTTCTGGTAGGTTTTCCTGCAAATAATGAAGTGACTGGTTTTGAAAGACAGTTGCAAATTATTAATTTATCTAACTTGAATTTGTTGGACAATGTTAAAATGAGTGTTGTTCAAAGGGGCAAAGTTTGTCCCGACAAGGATTCCATGTTTGGAAGACTTAGTATTGGATGCAAAACGTTTCATCCGCAAATTACATTTAAAGGTTTTTTTCATGCTAAAATTCAATGTAAACAGGATACAAGTGAACAATATGATGATGTTGATGATGACATCTTGTTGGATTAGAGCTTGCATGAAACTGATATTTTTTTTGAAATTTTTTGATAATGGGGAAAATGAAGTTGGGAAAGTGCATGTTCAGAGTTCCATTGATCATGAATGCCATGAATCGGCATATGAAATGTTTTTTACAGGCTATGGCTAACTTTGTGTCCCCATATTATCTGTGTGAAGTAATTTTATGCCCCCTAAAAAATCTTTAGCTATTAACATTTTTGATAGTATGCTGTGTAGAAAAGTTGAACATGAATTCTATATGTTTTTGAGTTTAAATATAGAGTATAATTTGACTAAGGATGAATGGATAGACTTACAGAAGGTACGTTCACAGCTTAATTATTATGTCTGTTTAAAAAGGCTGATAAGGGTGGCAATTGGGTCATTATAAACAGAAAACAATATGATGAAATGGTAACCCAGTTGATCACAGATGTTGATAGCTATGTGGAACCTGTTAATAATCCAGTTAAACAGTTTAATTCAAAATTGTGTGAACTGTTGGAAAGAGGGCAAAGGCTTGGTTTCTTGAAGGATAAGGATGTGAAGAAACTTCTTGTAAATGACCGCAGAGACCCTATATTTTATGCAATATCCAAAATTCATAAAAATATGTCCAATCCCTCGGGAAGACCAATAATATCTGGCATAGGCTCTTATTTAGAAAATGTGCGTCAATTTTTAGATTTTCAGTTTAAAATATATGTGGTGAAGGTCCCTTCCCACATTAGAAATATAGGGGAATTATGTGAGAGCTTAAGATTGTTAAAATGGCAGAAGGATTATTTTTGGGCTATCATCGATGTTGGTTCTTTATATACCAACATTGAGACTAGGTGGGGTTTGGAAGCCATGGGCAAGATCCTGGGGAAGGGTCCTCAAACTTCTTTTTTACTGTCTTTATTGAAATTTTGCCTTACGCATAATTATTTTAGATGGGGGAAAAATTATTATTGCAAAAAAGAGGAATTGCAATGGGGGCTTCATATGCCCCAACTTATGCCATCATTTATAGGGGAGAATTTGAGAGGTTATTCATGTATTGTATTTTTCCAATAATGTAGTATATTACAGAAGATTTATTGATGATCTGATCTTTGTAAAGGTGATGAAAGTGATTTTTTTGAAATTTACAGAACATAGTAACATCACAGTTCATGGTTTAAAGTTCTCACATTGTTTAGATAGGGGAAGTATTACATTTTTGGATGTGGAGTTATATGTGGGAGAAGATTATACAGTTCAATTTAGACCCCATAGGAAACCTACAGCAGTTAGCAACTTTTTGTGTGCAGATAGCATGGATCCCTGTCATCTGATTAAAGCTTTACCATATGGGGAATTTAGGAGAATTTACCACAATACCTCTAATGAATCATTAAAAGGGGTATATTTGAATGAGGTTCAGAGCAGCTTGATTGCACAGGGGTATTTGGAATTGGCGCTGATGGAGGTGAAAAATAGGGTCCTGAGAAATGATAGGAGACCCTATCAAAAATATTGTGGTAGATTTGGTGAATATAATGGGGGGCATGTGAGATCGAAGCAGGATCAGATTGATGAGTATAAATAATTTTTTGTGACAAAATTTCCCCCCTTTTCAGGAACCATGGAGAGGATAATCAGGGAATCATGGTATATTGTTTGTGATGACTTAACTGTTGGACATTTATTTCTAAACCATATCACATTTTCATATGCTAGCTATAGCAATTTAAAAGAGATGCTGAGTGGAGATGGGATCAGAAATAAACCAGATGGCAAAATAGGGACATATGATTGTGTGGCAACTGCTCAATATGTGACAGGGTGAAAGATATAAATGGATGGAAGATTAATGGCAGGGAGTACAAGGCTCGGGAGTTTTTTAGTTGTAATTCACTGGGGGTTGTTTAAATTGTTGGGTGTGGCATACTGTTAGATGGTATATTGGGCAAACTAAGAGAAAAGTAAAGGTGAGAATAATGGAACATTTGGGTGATATTAGGTGATAAAATGAAAATAGCCCAATAGCTAATCATTTTATGTCCGCACATGGGGGGGTCAGGGAATTGTCTGATTTTTTTGTGTTTTAACCTGACCTACTTTGGATAAAGGGGGTAATTTCAGGGAAGAATTAA
This sequence comes from Protopterus annectens, assembly GCF_019279795.1. Taxonomy (NCBI): domain Eukaryota; kingdom Metazoa; phylum Chordata; order Ceratodontiformes; family Protopteridae; genus Protopterus; species Protopterus annectens. The sequence continues at coordinate 548,103,794 of NC_056725.1, read as the reverse complement.
ACAAATTAGAATGTAGGATGATTATTAATTACAGAACACTTTTTCCAAGGGAATAAACTTGGACAGTAACTTAACTTTGTAAATGTGTTTTAAATACTACATGTTTTGTGCAATAAATATGTGTTGTTTTTGTAGAATGAAGAAATACTTTGGAATTTAAATGCTCTGGAATTGTAATTTATATAAAAATGATTTGGCTAAATGCTACATTATGGTTAATGGAGGACTTAATTGTGCCTAATTGGTTCATTAACTATTTTATTGGTAGATGGGGCACTTTTTTGTATAAATTTAGATCAGCATGTACCAGAATAAAGTGATAAAGCAGATCTACATGGTGATGCTGGCTTTTTTCTGAATTTTTTTATCTTATTGCTGTTTGATGTTTGAAATATGAGAGAAGATATTTCTCTAGAAGGGTCAGCCAGATACATCTCCATCTGAGAAGATATGCTGACATTGACTGGCATTGACTCTTTGAAGCTGAAAAAAGCTGTCTTTGGCAGTTAATGCAGAAGGTTCAGATTACCCACATGCAGGCTGATCCAGTTTCTGCATGGCATCAAGGAGCAGACCCTTGCCACTGAGTTTCTGCTCTTCACTGTCCATCCATTGGAAATGGAACTGTGGATGCAGTATGCTAGCCAGAATGAGCTCTTCATGCTCCAGAAGATGACTGAATCAAGCCTCAGTGCCTTTAAGAAGAGAATCAACTTTACGCACCCTGTAATAACCAACAACACTTTTTTTATGTCATTATACCCAACCTTAAACCAATTTAAAGATTACTACCTAGTGATTGGAGGTGACTGGAACACATATCAAAACCCAGAAAAGGATAAATCTAATCTGACCAAATCACATAATAAACAAGCCACATTAGCCCTTAATGAACTCAAGCAATATTTCAAATTATATGACCCTTTTAAATATGGGAACAGTGAAGATAAACCAAGGAAATTCACATTCTATTCGCAATGCCACAAAAGATGGTCAAGGATAGACTTCTTCTTAATCTCTGACATATTCATTAACATGGAACCAACAATAACTATACATGCCAGGTTCTTTTCAGATCACTCCAAAATCACACTGAACATTAACTGGGACAAAAAGATATATTTAGAGAATAGGGGTCATAATTGGTCATTAAACTCTAATTTACTTTCCAAAATGGATGTAATAAAAGAAACAGAAGTAATACTAAAAATAGCTCTTACAAATATCATCAAAAAAGCAGCATGCTATAAAAAAATACAACTGAAAGAGGAGCATAAACTGAAAGGGAAAATAGAGCATCTTGAGAAAGAACTAATATATATCTCCAAGAACCAAACAGAAGAAGAACTTTTAAAACTGCAAAGGGATCTATATATGTTAGAAACCAGGAACCTATCTTTTTATGAAGCCAGAATGTAAGCCACTTACGCAGAAGAAGCTCAATTACCATCTAGAGCTCTGGCCAGAATTATCTCCCAACACAAAAATGCCTCCAATATATCAGAAATAAACTACAGAGACAAAAACTACACAAAAAATGAAGACATTATTAAAACATTTGAACAAATATACTCTCAAATATATGGAGCACAAATACTGCAAACCTCAAATGAAGATAGAACTCATTTCCTTCAAAAACTGAAATTCCCTAAACTAAATTTGGACCAACAAAAATAACTAAATAAACCGATATCCATCAGTGAAATTATTACAACAATCAAACACTTAAAAGCACATAAGGCTCAGGGTCTGGATGGACTCACATCAGAATTTTACAAAGCATTTTCCCCCTTGATAGCCAAACTACTATACTATACACTGAATTACATAATAAGTTATAAAATAAATGATATCCATTTTAATGCCTCTAAAACCATCTTTATATTAAAAGAACACACAGACCCCAAAAACCCTGAAAGCTATAGACCCATCTCCCTCTTAAATATAGATACTAAAATATTTACCTCTATACTTGCAAACAGAATGAAAAATCTGATAGAGAAAATCATCTCCCCAGAACAATCCGGTTTTACACCACATAGACAGACTAGTGACAATACATTAACATTAGATGCACTAATATCCTATGCTAACCGATACAATATCAACATCTACACAATGGTAGTGGATGCTCACAAAGCATTTGATAGGGTTAACCTAGAATTCTTACTCCAAATACTACCCTACTTTAATATACCTAATAACTTCATTCAGATCATCCAAACTCTCTATAGCAACCCATACACATCTCTATATATAAATAAAACTTGGTCAAATAGGATCCTAATAAAAATGGAACAAGATAAGGATGCCCATTATCACCTTTCCTGTTTAACCTATACCTAGAACCACTCTTTCTATACATTAAACAAAACACATACCACAATCCTCCATAAACACATAACTTCAAAATATACCTCACTGCTTTTGCGGATGATCTGAACATATACTGCACTACACCAAATTCAGATATAAACAAAATAATAGCTGCAATTGAACATTTCTCGACTATGTCTAACTACAAACTAAACCGCAATAAAACTAATATTTTCCCCCTAAAAACACCCAAACTCATCTCACTAATACCATTCTTAAACACAATAAAAATAAAAAGAAGAAACTAAATATCTGGGAATCACCTTTTTCCAGAATAACAAAGACTTCTACCAATACAATGTAAACCTTAAATGGCAAAACATAATGCAAGACTGTAAAAGATGGAACAACCTAAAACTACCATTCTTGGCCAAAGTATCAATAATCAAAATAAACATTTTACCTAGACTAATGTATATATTCATGACATCGCAGACAATAATACATAATAAATTCTTCAAATTCATACCTTCCTAGCAAAATTTATATGGGAACCCCAGAAAAACAGAATCTCCTATCCAAAATTAACACTCCCCAAAAACAAAGGAGGACTAAATTTACCAGATTTTAAAATGTACTACTCGATCATTAACACTAACAGAATATTAAGAATAGCTGAACATAACCCGTCAATGGAAAATTGGTCTCCTCTTTGGGTGACAATCTATTATAGATATATTAAAGCTCTAGGTTTCAATCCCAAAGCACTTCCATTCCTGAAGCAGAAAGAAATACAAGCTTATAACATTATAGAGCCCTTAAAACATTCTATCAGCTTAGCGTAAAAACTTTCAATTCTTGAACCTTGGACAAACCATGACAATACTGCAACCCCTTCATAAAAACCCAAATTTAAAAATAAACAATAAGATGCTGGACTTAGTCCCTTTTTCCAGACTGAAAGATAAAACAATCCAAGATATTTATCCTTATCTTAACTGCTCAATACAAGAAATGAGGACCAATTTAAACCTCCTTAAATCACACATAATAATCCTAAGACAAATCAAAGAACTGTGTTAAAGTTACCTCCAAAATGCTACTATGACCAATAGTGACATAGAAACCTGTAGCAGGTTTTGGAAAACTATTATCACAACAAAGAAAACTATTACCAATTCATATAAAATGATAAATGAAATCAAATACCAGAAGGACCTCCTCTTCTCTAACTACTGGAGAAAAATTAAACCATCCATAGATGATCAGCAAATAAGTCAGGCAATCAATCTAACACTGAAGATTATACCCCTCAAAAAGTTTTTTTTTTTCTCAAAAATTTTTTTATTAATTATATGAATAGCAAGACAATTAAAAGATTATACATAACAAGAAGGCATAAATGAACATATAACAATTCATCTAGTGATAACAACCTTCCTGAGATTTTGATAAATTATTTAGAAATAAAACATACACCATATGTACACTATATACAAGTTAGGCAACCTGAGAGAAAAAAAAAAAATATTTAACATTAACTATTTAATATGTTTAGAACCTTTTCTAACACAACCTTTCTAATAGCTTTTTTTTGGACTCCCACCTAAGTATCTTTGAGCATCAATAAATTTAAAAGCCATTTTCTGGAAAGTAACCCATTTTAATTTAGAATGATCAATCCAATTTTGTATTATATAAAGTTTTAGTAATGAGCAAATAAAATGATAACATGAATATCAACTTTTGAAAGATGAATCAATGGAATATGTAGAATAGCAAATTCCTTTTGATATCCCATTTTCTGCAGTCTGACTTTCAAAGATGTCCACAATCTGTGAGAAAATGACAATACCATAGAATATGAAGGAGGTCTGCTTGGGGATGAGAACAGCATGAACACGAAGGGGACTTATTTGGGTTAAATTTGTTTAATTTGATTGGGGTAAAGTAGGCATCATTATTAATCATTAATTGTGTGTATGCTAATTTTTTTAAAAGGGATAAATTCCTTAGTGTGTCTAATAGCCAGGACTTTCTGAGATTCTGACAATTGGGAATTATAATTCAACCAAACATTAGATAAAAGACAGTTGTGGTCCATCATTAAAGAATTAATTAATTTATATGAGTTTGAGAGCATTTTATCAGATGATGAAAGTATTTTGATAATCGTGTTAAGGTTTTTCAATTGTGAGTCTATGGGGACCAGACATACAAATTTGTTTTTAATTATTGCTCTTAGTTGTGTAAGAACTGGTGAGTAATTCCAGTTTACTTTCAATAACTTACGCCAGTCAGATAAAGGCAAGTCAAGATATTTCAAAACATCTCCTACTTTTAGATTTTTAATTAAAGGATAGTTTGTTAAGTTCAAAAGTTTATTGTCCAATAATATATTTGGGTTTAGATGAATTGGCTGAACATGGTGCGAGATCTTTTCTAGTTTACACATTTTGAGTAAGGTTTGGAAATCTCTAATCTTTTGTTTAAATACTGTAGATATATTTTAATAAATAAACTATCCAGAGAGATAAAGGAATAGCTTCAGGATTTAAATTATTAGAAATGACATAATTATACCATAATTTTATCCATAAAGAGTGATTTGGATAAGAAGTGTTATTGAATTTAGAGATAGTAAGAAGTTTATTGGATGAGACAATCAAATAATAGAGATAAAGATTAGGTAAACCCAAACCTCCCTTGTCCTTCGAAAATGCCAATCTAGAATAGGAAATTCTAACAGATTTAGGGAACCATATGAATTTTGCCAAAGCTTTATTTACAGACTCAAAAATTTTGAAATTATCTGATCAGATGATGAGAATTGGTAAAGAAATTTAGGCAGAATATTCATTTTAATAATGGCCACCCTTGAAAGAAATGAAAGGTTTAGATGCTTCCATCTGTCCATATCAGACAATATAGAGTTCCATAATTTATTAATATTATTTTGAAAGGAAGATCTATTATTGTGTTCTGAATTGATTCCTAAATATTTTATATTATAAGTAAACTGAAAATGATCGTCTGGAAACAAAAAAGACTTGTGCCCTAAATGATTTAAGGAAAAATATGAGTTTTGTAGAATTTAAAAGATAGTTGAAAAAAAAAAAAAATAATCAATATTATTTTTTCTGTAATCAGATAATGGAGTTTGAAAGTAGATTACTAAATCATCCATAAAAGCAGAGAAATGAATTTTAGTATTAAGAATTCTAGGGATGTTATGAAAAGTATTTTGAGTAATAAACAATAGCAAAGGTTCTAAATAAATGTTGAAAAGAAAAGGGGACAATGGACAACCCTGTCTTGTTCCTTTAGTGATCTTTATCGGACAGAAAATTGACCATTAATGTATAGTCTAGTAAACATATTCTTGTATAAAACTTTTAAAAATTTATAAAGAATAAGGAATATTAAAACATAACATAGTTTGAAATAGAAAGTTCCAACATACTCTGTCAAAGGCATTTGATGCATCTATAATCAAAGCATATATAGGGTTTGGATTTTTCTTAATGAGATGAAGTATAGTCTCTAAAGATAGAGTATTATCCCAAGCATGTCTCTGAGACATAAAACCTGATTGATCTGATGAGATAATTGAGGGTAAAACCGTTTCAATCTGTTAGCCAGAATAGATGACAGAATCTTAATATCCACGTTAATTAAAGAAATGGGTCTATAATTTACTGGGTCAGATTTATCTTTATTATTTTTAGAATTAGAATGGTTTTGGATGTGTTCCAATGAATATCTGAGATATCATTAACTCTTATGTGATTGTAAACTTTAAATAGAAAGGGAAGAACTACCAATTTGAAAGTTTTGAAAAATTCTGGAGTAAAACCATCAGGTCCCGAGATTTACCCAATTTAAGATTATCTATTGAATCCGAGATTTCTTGTACCGATATAGGGTAGAAAGTAGTTTTGCTGATTATCATTAAGTTTAGGGAACTGCAAAGAGTCTCTAAAAGAGTTTTGAGTGATTATCTTTAACAGAATTAGAAGAACCTGAATATAACTCAGTGTAAAGAGAGGTGAAAAGTTGAATAATCTCTTCATCAGTATTATATAATCTGTTATTATAAGATAAAGGTGTAATATTTGGATTTCTGAAGTTAACTTTAATAATTCTCTAACAATTTAGATGGAACCTGGGCCCACTCTGAATATGAAGCAAGTAGCTTTTGTTCAGCTAAGGAGAGGTTATTTTGGTGAAGCAGAATTAAATCTTTCTGACAATCAAAAATTTGTTTTTCTAAAGTAGCATCATAGTTCAGACTAAGATGATTTTCCAATGAAGAAATTCTTGATTTTAAGAATTCCTCTTTCTTAAAGTATTGTTTTTGAAAAAGCAGCTTTACTAATAAATAAACCTCTTAATCTTGCTTTACATGCAGCCCATTGTATGTCATAAGGAATGTCTGATGATTCAAGACTATTCACCATTTCATTTAGGATTTCTGAAGCTTGTTTGCAAATATCTTCATTTGACAATAAGTTATTATTTAAGGTCCACTTATTAAACATAGTTTTATTTTTGATATTGGGTTTTATGTTCAATTTTAGTGAAATTCTTGAGTGATCCGAAAAGAATCTGGGTTCTGTAGTAAAGTCCACAATATATTTTGAAATATAATCTGAAATTAGAAAGAAGTCTAATCTAGACCACGAATGATAGCACTTAGAATAATAAGTATATATATCATTCTTGTTTATACTTTTAACAGTGCGGAGGGGATCTATTAAATTATATTCTGTCATCAAATCATTTATAGCCAGAGTAGATTGAAGATTATAGGTGACAGTGGAGCGGAACTATCAATTACAGGGTTTATAACTGCATTCCAGTCACCACCCACTATAATATGATGATCCTTATAGGATGCAAGAATATTGTAAATTTTAAAATGAACAAATGTTGTGAATTGCATGGGCCATATAGATTTAAAATTAATAAGGGTTTGTCCAAACCAGCAATAGAAGCGGTAAATAAGCACCACCTCCCTCATCATCAAATTTCTCATCAATAATATTCCCAATGAATTTTTGTTTAATGATTATAGCTACACCTCTGGAGTTAGATGAGTCACCTGAAGCTATAATCTTTTTGATCCATTTTTTTTAACTCTTTATTCCAATCAATAAGTGAAATATGGGTCTCTTGAATAAAACAAATGTTAGCCTGTGATTTAAAGATCATATGAAATAATAGTGACTTTTTCTTTATCTTGAATGCCTCTAACATTCCAAGAATCTAAAATTATGTCAACAGGCATATTCTACAAGTATAATCATTATTGATGCTATAAAAGTGAACTCAAGGTGCAAATCCAACACAACATTAAAAGAAGAAGAAAAAAAAAAAAGAAAAACAGTCTTTAAGTATTCAAGCAAGTCATCAAATAACATTTGTTGAAAAAAAAGAAAAAAGTTTTTTTAAGAACCATGAAATGTATAATAATAACCTTTATCCTAACCCTAGTGCCTACCCACCAATCCCCCTGTGATAAAGGAAGAGCAGAAGAACATAAAAAAAACATTGTAATTATAGATAATAACCTCAAGTTAGAATACAAATTACTCAAAGGAAGCCTAACATAACATAAAGTCCGAGTAATACTACTAAAAATATATACAAAATTAACTAATTTCAAGACGCCCAACATGCTTAATCCCTACTTCTAATACTAATCTAAAGCTCCTATCCTTAAATTGAAATTTATAGTGATTAAATGTATTTCAAGTATTTCAAGAGAAAGAGAAACAAGTAAATAATAAATAAATCACACTCTGCTTAACTAGAACACTCTATCATAAGAAGTAATACAATTAACACTGAAAGATATGTAAGATAACATATATAAGTATAACAAAACCAACTGGTAACATTATAATATAAGTAAATAAGCATAGCATTACTGAACTAAAGATAATAGTCATGCACTATCTACTGAACCTTCTTTAGTACTTTAGTGATAATTTCATTAATCAACATGACCATTAGTATGATAAAAGCACTAATACCTGTAGAATGAGTATTTAGTTATAGTTCAAATAAAGCAAAAAACAACTACCAAGCAACCATATCTCAAAATGAAAAACAATTCAGTCTGGAGATGCATCTATTAACTAGATAATAGTAGTACAGGAACTATTCAAAATGAAATATTATAAGCTGTAAGGTTTTAACACTAGTTAATATACATGAATAAAGTATAATTATATTATTAAATAGTAACTTAAACAGCATCATATATATTGGACTGAATGTACAACAATGTGCATACAAATCATTTTAAATCTACTTTTTGAATATTTTACTAATGACTCTGTTAGGTTATGTAGCCATACTATTCTTCTAAGCTATAGATGTAACATAGCAAAACAGCATGAAAAGACAAGGCTTTTAAAGTAAATATTTTGAACATCTAATTAAAACAGAAACAAGCAAGCTAAATGCAGTAAATCTAAGGGCTTAAATATATACAGGTAGATTCAGCTAATCATATTAAAGATAGTTATTTCAAACCTTTCAAATAAGTAAAGGCTTTCTTAAACATAAACTACTAATCATAAATATCACATCCAGCCTCTGAGAAGAAAGAGAGAATAGAAATAACATGAAACTTTCATATGAACAGGTATACTTTGTAACATTTGTCAAATTAAACACTTCAGTATAATATAAAATATTGTATGAAAAAATATTCTGAATAGGAAAATATGTTCATTTCCTTACACATCCTTTAGAATTTTAATATATAAAACTAACCTGTTCATTTGTTTCCAGAAACATTTTCACTCTGCTTTATGAAAGTAGCAGCTTGCTTTGAAGTCATGCAGACACACTAAAAGTCACTGAATATATTATGTGACATGAATCTGTTTAAATTTAAAAGCAACCTTCATTTATGAATAGAAAACACTTTAAATAATAGCCAGATCTATTAAAAAGTTAGTGCTATTGAATACTTGTTGAAAACAAGCAGACTTGTGTATTTGAAACTGTCCTTCTTTCCTCACAAATGATGACATCACCATCCATCTCAGAGAGACTGTAGTGTGCGCATGTTCATGCAGAGCATCAGCTGGAACTCTGAGGGAAGATTTTCTTGCTAGAATGTTGAGATGGAATGTTTTTCCTCCAAAATCATTTAGCTTACACAGAAGGCTGTAACTCAAAAGCTTGTAGTAAAATTAACATATTATCTATTTACACAGCAAGCATATGTGAGAGAAAGAGAAAAAAGTAAATACAGCAACTTAAATGCTTCTATTAATCCACACAAATCTAACAAGCATATATCCTGTCACTGCACACTGTCGCACCAAATCTATCATGTGAAAATTACATGACAAGTTCTTAAGCTAATATAATTATGTCACATCAGAATTACAAATCATGTAACACAAATACTGTCAGAGTAAAGAAATGAAAAAATCAAACCTTATTGTAGTTCTTTAACAGTAGAATATTAAGATACAGTGTCAGGAAGCTTTTTAAATGTTTTAACAAAAATGTATTTTGCATCTTTAGGATCTGAACATACAAATCTTTTGTCATTAGCTGTGAAAGACAAGGTATTAGGATAAGCCATTCGAAATCTAATCCCTCTTTTTATCAAGTAAGCACAATAGGGGGCTAGTTTTTGTCTATTTAATTTGATCTGTGCAGGAAGATCTTGGGAAAATGATAGTTTGTGAGACTTCCATATGAATTGTTTCTTTGTTTTAGCAGTTTCTAGGATCTGGAAAGTGTCTTGAAAGTTTAGTAACTTAGTATAAATTAACCTTGGTGTAGAAGAATCTTGCTTTGTACGCAGTGCTCTGTGTGCTCTCTCTACAATTATAGATTTTGAAGAAGCTTCACAATTTAACAGTATTTCAAAGATATTTTAGTCACAGATAACAAGTTTTATTGTCATAAGATTCAGGTAAACCACGAATAATGATGTTATTTCTTCGACTCCTGGCTTCCAGATCCAATATTTTAGCTTGTAAATCTGAAATAGTTTTATCTCTAGATTTAAAGTCACTTTCCAATAAGTCTGTTTTAACTTCCAAAGCTAAGATTTTATTTTCAATAGTAACAATACTATTATTTGCTTTAAAGATTTACTAAAGTCTGCAAACTGTTCTGAAAAGTTTTGTATAGCACTTTGGATTGGTTTTAATGCTATTTTTAGTTCTTCTAAAAGGAAATTTGAGCCATTTAAATCTTTATTACTTACATTAATAGTTTCTGTAGGATGTCTAGATGATTTCAGTCTTTTTGAACCTGAATCTTTTTCAGGAGAGAGCATTGAAGTATATTTGGCCTTTGTAGGCTGAGTCTCCATGGAGTCAGATTTTGTAGCCATGCCCAGAAATGGAATGCAGTCAACAGGATACCAGGAACCAGGAACAGACTGGAGCAGTAGGAGTCCCAGCAGCAGAGAGACCAAGAATGTTCTGAGGTAAAATAAATCCCAGGATAATAAGTCCAGAAGAAAAATAATCCAATAAAAGATTTATAAAATCTTTTAGTATAAAAATTTGAGGAAAAAGGTTGATATAAAGTTGTAAAAAAAAACAAAAGTTAAATAGCTGTGAGGAGCTCAGAGAGTAAGGACTAGACTAGTCGGTGGCCATCTTGGAATCAACCCCCTCAAAAAGTTAGCATACACTCAGCTCATGATCCATAATAATAATGCATATTTTACACCTGCAATCCTACACAAATTTAATACATCAAAATCACCTTTCTGCCCACAATGTAAGGACCAGATAGCTGACTTAATCCATGTATTTTGGAGCTGTAAATGTGTATATAAACTCTGGAACTCTCTCAAGGTACAATTACAAAAAAATGGGTTATCAAACATTAATATTAACTTGGAAATTCACTCTATTACACATTCTCCCACCCAACATACCAAGAAAACAAACAAATAGACTTTTAACAATCTTCCTACTAATGAAACTGTATATAGCTTTTAAATGGCTAGATACAATAAATATCTCTTGGGAGGGTTTTAAACAAGTAGCTATACAACACCTTTTAGCTCATAAAATAGTAATAAATAAAAGAAACAAAAACATGAAATCCAGAGAAATTTGGGAACAAACCTTTAATATCATATTAGCATAATTCATCACACAGCAACTGAGAAATACACTCTAATGGAACCGAAGAACACATACAAGTTCGGATATTAAATAACTTGGATATTACGAATGTATATACTGTCCGTATAACTGTGGAATTAACAGTGAAAGCATCTATGTACATAGTGTAGATAGATATGTTGTACGACCTATATCCTGTGGTATTGACATCAATGTATAACATATACGGTCATGTTGTAAGATAGCTTTTATCTGTGACATTTATTAATGTAAAAAGAAAAAATGTCACAAGATGGGTTGCCAACTGGCTCACGGACAGAACCCACGCTGTAAAAGTAGCAGATTCCAAATCCGACATCAGACCAGTGACAAGTGGAGTACCACAGGGTTCAGTCCTCGGTCCTCTCCTGTTTGGTATATACTTCTCTGAAGTGCAGGCCAACACAGAAGGTCTTTGGCTAACAAAGTTTGCAGATGACTGCAAACTGGGAGCCATAATCGAAACTGCTAACGATGTGGACAAACTACAAAAGGGCCTCACTGAGATAGATACCTGGTGTCAAAGCCATGGCCTGAAGCTCAATGCCAAAAAGTGTATTGTCATCCCCTTTGGTAAAAACTCTGTACCCATGAACTACCACATAGCTGGTAGTCTACTTAATGCCGAAAATGTGATAAGAGACCTTGGGACACAGGTGGACAGTAGTCTCTCCTTTGATAATCACATCGCCACAGTGGTCAGGAAATCCTTCTACGTGGCTCATCTCATCACAAAAGGATTCTCATCCAGAAAAAAAGAAGTCATTGTTCCCCTCTACTCATCACTCATTAGACCCATTATAGAGTACAACGCCCCTTTTGGTATGTACCTCACAAGACATCTACAACAACTGGAAAGACCACAGAAATACCTCACAAAGAGGATTACTGGCCTCAAACAGATGCCCTATGCAGACCGTCTCAAAAAACTACAGCTTTACTCCATCGCATATCGCCTACTCAGGGATGATCTCTGCCTAAGATACAAAGCTATGTCAAACCCAGAGCTGTTGGACATGCTCCATGTAAATAAATCCCAATCCCTCCAAGCTACATGCTCTAGGGACCTAAACCTTGTCACCACAATAAACAGAACATGCTGGAGGGATAGAATCATGTCCCAGAGACTTCCCATACTCTGGAACAGACTACCTATCTATGTCAAACAGAGCTCCTCATTAGCACTCTTCAAAAAGAATCTTGATGATTGGATGGGAAACAGCACACCTGATACACTTGTAATAGGTGACTCTATTGTCAGGCACACTGACGTCCCGCTCACCAGGCTGAACAAGGAGAAGGTCACGGTGAGCTTCCTGTCGGGCACTAGGATCCGCCACATAACACAAGCACTCAGATCACTCCAAGGCAAGTACAAATATGACTCAGTCATTGTCCATGCTGGTGTGAATGACCTGAGACGTACCTCCCTGGACTACATGAAAAGAGACATAGAGGAGCTCTCTGAGCATGTAGCCCAGGCTGGTATGACCCTGACCTTGAGTAGCATCTTACCCTCACCAAGAATGATGCCACAATATGAAGACAAGATGATCAATTTCAACAACTGGCTTAAGTATTGGTGTCATTCAAAGGGGATCCAATGCCTGTCAGCCTGGGATGACATGCTCGACAAGCCACGATGCTTCACTAGGGACAGCTTGCACCTGTCACCTCTGGGCTTTGGATATTGGCAAAGGCTTTGCTACCCCATAGTGCCTTTTTTAGGCAAGGCTCAAAAGACAAACCCACCTCCATAGGTATCACAAGGGATAAGAAACTAAGAGTAATGCTACTCAATGCCAGAAGTCTAAACCTCAAGATGCACGCACTCGAAACTCTCCTTAGCATGGAGAACATCGATATTGGTGCAGTAACAGAAACCTGGTTCAAGGCTCCCGAGAGCACCCCAGCACTACCAGGTTATACCTCATACCATGCTTTTCGGCCCCAAAACTTGGACCGTACTACAAAAGGAGGGGGAGTATCAATATTTGTCAAAGATACCCACACCTTCAGGTTGGTGGCACAGCACGAAGCATCAGAGACTATCCATGTGCAACTAACAGTGGGTAAAACTGCCTTCCAGTTTATAGCCTGCTACAGACCACCCTCCCAAACCCAGGAACCCCACTTGGCCTTCCTAAGAACACTGGAAAATATGAAGGTCTCTCCAAACACCATTATATTGGGTGACTTCAACTTCCCAACCATAGACTGGGAGCATTACTCTAGCTCCAACACCCTAGCCCAAAGGTTCCTAGAATTTATAAACTCAAATGCTATTTAACAACTTGTTACCACTCCCACAAGAGGGGAAAACATACTGGACCTGATCATCACCAACATGGGGACTCTATGCTCCAGACCAGAAGTGTATCCCTCACTGGTAAGATCAGACCATAAACTAATCTCACTGGATATTCACATCCTGACTCCACCCCCTGCCCTGAAAACCACAGTGAAAAACTTCTCTAAAGCAAATTTCACACTCCTCAAAACTGAGGTGGAATCCTTCAAAGCCCCCGGGCCTGTGAAAAATATGGCCCAGACCGCAGAATCCTTTATAAACGCATTCTATGAACACCTTCAGGAATGCATGGATCATGAAATCCCAAATAAAACCAAGACCCAATCCTCCAAAGGCAAACGTCCTGTCTGGTGGACCCCAGCCATAAACAAACTATACAATAGAAGGAGGAAGCTACTACATGATAGAGCAAAATCCCAAAAAGGGAAGGCATCTCTGAACAGTATTAGCAAAAAACTACAGGCACTCATAAAATCGTCTAAGGCCAACTTCGAGAGAAAAATTGCACAGGACACTAAGGATAATCACAAGGCTTTTTTTAGTTATGTTAGGAACCTGGGAGGGAATTCCCAGATATGCTCAGAATTAGTCCAACAATGACAAAAAATACACCGAACCCACAGACATTGCCAACATCCTAGCTGACAGGTTCAGCGCAAACTCCCCCACCAAAAGGGCAAATATTTATCCCAGCAGAGTGCTGCCCCCCTGACATCTCAGATGCTCAGGTAAGAGCTGCCCTCTCCAAAGCAAAAAACACAGCATCAATGGGACCAGACGGTGTCCCGGGCTGTGTCCTACATGAACTCCAAGAAGAGCTAAACCCAAACATAAAACTACTGTTCAATCTCAACCTTACTACAGGATATGTACCCAAAGAGTGGCGTACAGCAACAGTGGTCCCTCTCCACAAAGGTGGTGCCTCAAAGGATCCTGGAAACTATTGCCCCGTAAGCCTGACTAGCTTGGTCTGCAAAGCTATGGAAAGGATCATCATGGATCTCATAAATAAAGATATTGGGGACCTACAGACACTGGATCCTACCCAGTTCGGCTTTGTTAAGGGCACATCCTGCCTCTTAAACCTGGTTGATTTCTTTGAAACAGTCACCAAGGCCATTGACGAGGGGAAGGTGGTCCACACAGCCTACCTCAACCTCAAAAAAGCCTTCGATACAATACCCCACTCGGGCATTATAGATAAGCTCACCAGCTTAAATATAAACCCCTATGTCACTAGATGGGTTGCAAACTGGCTCAAGGACAGAACTCACATGTTTAGAATTGCTGGAGCCATGTCAGACTCCAAACCAGTTATAAGTGGTGTCCCCCAAGGCTCAGTCCTGGGACCTCTCTTGTTCGGTACATATTTCTCGGAGGTACAGGCCAACATGGAAGGACTGTGGCTGACTAAGTTCACAGATGACTGCAAACTGGGTGCCATAATTGACTCTCCAGCTGACACAAGCATCCTCCAAAAGGGCCTCATAGAAACAGACAACTGGTGCCAGAGCCATGGCCTCAAGCTAAATGCCAAAAAGTGTATAGTCATCCCCTTTGGCAAAAACAAAGTGCCCACAAATTACCACATAGGTGGGAATCCATTAAGTACAGAAGAAGTAATTAGGAACCTGGGGACCCAAGTTGATAGCAATCTCTCATTTGACAACCACGTGGCCAAAGTGGTTAGAAAAACATTTTATATAGCCCACTTAATCATGAAGGGATTCACATCTAGATCAGGGGATGTCATCGTGCCTCTTTACTCATCCCTCATCAGGCCCATAATTGAGTACAATGCCCCTTTTGGGATGTACCTTACCAGACACCTGCAGCAACTGGAAAGACCCCAAAAGTACCTCACCAAGAGGATCATAGGGCTCAAACAGATGCCATATGCTGCCCGGTTAAAGAAACTCCAGCTCTACTCAGTGGCATACCGCCTGCTCAGAGGTGATCTGTGCCTGACGTATAAAGCCATGTCCAACCCGGAATTAATGGACATGCTGCACCTCAGAAAATCCAAATCCCATTGAGCTACGCACTTGAGAGACTTGAACCTCAGCACTGAAATAAATAGGACATGCTGGAGGGACAGATTCATAACCCAGAGGCTCCCTTCACTCTGGAATAAAATCCCAGTCCAGGTTAGGCAGAGTCCCTCATTGACTCTCTTCAAGAGGAATCTTGATGAGTGGATGGGAGATTGTAGGTTTACCCCGGGTATCGCTTCTGTGTCACTGTTAGACAGAGGCACAGTATACTAACCTCAAAAAAGGGCATAGCAAAATTAATTTAAAATGGGTGGCAAAAGCCAAACACACTCTGGCTAGGCTTATAAATGCCATAGGGCAGATAGCCTAGTATGAACCTATGAACCTATGAACCTAAATGGGAAATTCACCCCGGGGATCACTTCTGTGGCTCTGCTCGACAGGGGCACAGGAAAATAATTTTCTTGGGTGGCGAAAGCCAGAGTACATTTTTTGACTAGGCTTGTATGGGCCCTAGGGTCAATATCCTAGTACCTACCTATGAACCTATAAGAAAAAAAAATAAAACAAAAAAAAAAAAAGAAGAGAATCAACTAATGGCACAACAAGCTTCACAGACTGCCTGACTTCGGACAACTCGTTTTTCAGGCATGTAATGATGGGGATCAGGATTCCCATGAAGCTTTTCAGCCATGACTGCAGGATGTCTAGAGCCATTACCATGGGCTGCATTGCTTGCACAAACTCAGCAACAAAGGTAATTTCTGCAGGCCTGAAGATGGCATTTCCAATCTGTTCACATATCTCATTCAGCAAGCCTTCACCCTGAGTTGCAATGAGGTGAATTTTCTCCAGTCCATAGAAAGTGGAATTCCATTGTGTTGCATTGGGAATAATCAATGCCAGATCACACTTATTTCAAACCACTTCAGCAGCTTGGGTGCTGCAACTAGCCTTGTTCCAAGCAGCATACCATTTGACCATGGTGCTTCACATGATCTTTTATACTGTGCATCATTACAAGCAGATTCAGCATCATGCATGGCAACTAAATTTAATGTGTGCTGCACATTTCAGATGGGGAGTCAGTGAATAGGTGTTCTCACTTTGCTCTGACTAACTCAGCATGGCTGTCATGCTGTTGTAAATCACTTCCCCATCATCATCCTCATCTTGGGACAGAATGCTTGCAGTCTCAGATCTCTCACATTCCGAGAAGACAGTGAAAGCCTTTACAAAACTGCTGCCATTTTCAGTAATTGTTGCACACATGTTTTCATCTATCTTGTACTTGATGGGAATGCTCTTAAGAGTTGATTCTATGAGATCATATGTATGCCTCCCCTGTAATGTGCAGCATGACAAAGCAGCTGATTTTCTTTGAAGTGTGTCACAGTATATCCAGTGGGCAGTGACACCAAAGAAACTACGATTCTGATGGGTCTAAATGTCAGCCGTAGTGCAGACCGTTGAATTGCTTGCTAAGGTTGCCAGCAGATTCTCTTTCATATCACTGAACTGTTTCTACGCTCATTCAGCAAGAGTTTTCCTGCTCATGACCACCTTTCCTGGTTGCAGGCCAGTTACAAGGTTGATGAAGGATAACTGTTCAACAATGCTGAAACACTGCATGTCATTCACCATGAAGTCACTGATCAAACTATCCGGCTTGGACTGTGTGACATGGCCAGAACCAATGACTGCTGCAATAGATGGCTGTGTCAATGATTTCTTGTCTAACTTGTTAGCACCTGAATCAATTGCTTTTCTCTTCAGACTATTTAGCTTTCCAATTGCAATAGGATGTGATGTCTGAAGATGTTTTTTTAAATTCAACGTACTGTTTACTGCAGTTTTGTAGGGCTTCTTTGTCGGCGGACATAGATTACATTTCACATCATTGTTTTTTCCATCGTTCATAATTAGGTCAAAGAATTCCATGTACACAGATCATTCAAATGAACTTTGACTTTCCATTTCTGAGTGAAAGCACTAAGCAGAAAAATAAATGGATACACCTAGAATATATATATATATTGCAAATGGAAATTATGTTTAATCTTTCTTAACTGAAGCCTCTGTCAAAATGTGGCTCTGACTGGATGAATTTTAAAATAAAGGGACTGCCAGAAATACAAAAAAAAGTTAAAGTTAGCTGTATAGAATTTTTGTTTTTGAAAACATAAACCTAGATGAATAAAACACTTTTATATCTGAAACACTTAAATAGTATATGGGACAGCATAAACAACTGAAATGCAGCAAGAGTAAGCTTTTATTTTAGCAAAAAAAAAAAAAAATTTTGAAGTCCTGGCCTATGTGGAACGCTCCCCATTCGACCTTAAATGAACCCACTGTTCTGCTTTTTTGCATTGAACAGCTTTGGCTCTGCTGCACAGCTTTTTAATTGGTCCGTATAAAGCAATTACTGCCAATCGACATTGCGGTCCCCCCAGAGCAGCCCTCCCTGCAGTAAACACCCTACCCACCCAATGGAGCCCAAAACCCAGTGATTCCAGTGTTCCTTTACTTGACTATTTCTCCCAGTCACCATAAACACTGTTCAGACCTGTCAGTGTGCATATTGCTTCTTACTTACTTCTACAATGATTACAGATATTGAAATGAAAGAGCACAAACACTGATAACCATTTGCTAAACTAACAGTGCAGTCTCACAGTGAAACTAGACTTAGCATGACCACCTAAACATCTCTGCCCTTGAAACTCACATTCATTGAAATGGCACAAAAACTCATATTCAAAGAAATGACTGGGTATATTATAAGTGGAAAAAATTACTCCTAAATGTGCTATTCTGTCTAGCTCTGTTTTTACTTTGCCCTGTATTGCTATGGGAACCTTCCATGCTAGTCTGACATCTCGGGTTACCTAGTGGTCTAACTACATGGAGTACACAACTGGGAGTTTGCCAAGCACATCTTTGAAAATATCACCGTATTCAGAAAAAATGTTCTGTGTGAAACCTTCATTGTTGTTGATGCTTACATGGTGGACTTTCTTATTAAATGAAATGACTCCCATTTTTGAAAGCCTAACAATGACCACACATGTCTTTTGACTATGTAAAACTGCAAGTCATGGCTATTCACAGCAGAATAGCATGAAAGCATTACTGAGCCCTCAGTCTGAATCTCTTCACCACCATAAGCAACAAGCTTTGCACACTGCCAAATAAAATTTTTCACCTGCTTTTACCTTAGCAAACATTTCTGCTGGCATAACATTGCACTTTAAACCAGTATCAATTGTACAGTACAAAATATTTCACTCTTTGCCAACAAATCTACTGCATTTACCTTTTCCTCAAGCACTGGCACACCATCAACATAAAAAGTAGGGTCGCAGCTTTCTATTTGATCAACTTGCTTCTTGGAATGCTCTCTTGTAATAAAATAATGTAGCTCTTTAGATTCACAAAGCTTTCTGAAATTATTTCACTTTTTACATCTGTGTCATTGCTGACCAAAAGCTAAGCGCTTTTCTTGTTTAGGTTCGTGACCACCTCCACAATTACAACAGTTGACTATGACGCTTACCATGGGTTTTGCTAAATCACCCCTCAGTTTTGCTGCATGTGCCCTGGGTTTTACTAAAGCTGCCCTGGGTTTCATTGTGTGAGCCACACCCTTTGGCCTATACCTCTTAACCTTGTGCTGCATACTATCAACATTTGTGCTGTAAGAAACTGCAAGCATGTTCTTCTCATTCGTAAGCATATCCGTGTACTTTTCTATAAGCTCATATATCTGACAAATCTCTGTGGTTTTACTTAAAGTTAAATCACTGTCTCAAAGCAAAATCTTTCTCATTGTATTATTAACATCACACACAAGCTTGTCTTTTATCAACTCATTTCTCAGATCATCAAATCTGCACATTTTTGCTTTGTTTCTCAAGTCAGTTATATATGCTTCAAAAGTTTCATCAGGCTTTTGATCTCTTGTATAAATGATGTGCCTTTCCACTGTAATAGTTGTTTAAGGGTTGCACATTTCTCTAAATTTACGTTTTAAGCACTCAGAGTCTTCCCGCATTTCAGCCTGTACCACAAAATGGCAGTCTTCCCCTCTTCTGCATAAACAGCAAGTGCATACACAAATGAATGTTCTGTCTCAATGGCTTCTGAACCAGCTAAACTGAGCAGAATAAATGCTTTTGTACATGCGTCTTTATCAGAAAAAGCAGCCTGTATAAAAATATCATATTTTTGCTCAAACACTCTCCAATTTTTAGAAATATTATTATCAAACACAAGCGGACCAGGTCTGTGAAATCCCTCTGCCATACCAAATAAGTGTCAAACATACACCAGGTACTTGTAATTATACTCAACTGCACAACAGACTCTTTGAAATAACTGTACTCTGAAAAGACTGCTATAATACTGCACACACTGCCAACACTTTGCACACTTTAAATACTTTGAATAGCATTAGTTAATGCAAAAAAGTAGTACATTGTGAGAAAATACAGTTGTTTTCTCTTTTTTGAACATTTTATACAATTCAGCTATTGTTTCAAATGTTTTCAAAATTATTTCAAGTACTTTTTTCAATATGTCGCAGTTTTTGTTTATTCAGTAATTGGTTTGGAATGCTTCGCTTTATATTCATTGAGGGAAAAATCATTTAAATGAGTTTAAGAACCTAGAAATATTTTCTGACCTGTTTAGGAGTTTTTGCAAGTCGTTTGAGCCACTCTTGTATATTCCTCCATTTCTGACTGTGCGCCTCATGGTTTTAAGAAGTTTTGACTTCGGATCCCATTCTGACAATGTCACTCGTCTTGTGTATTCAGACAAGATGATGAGGCACGGGTGTTCATTTAAGATATTTATTACACACAAACACATCAGGATGGATGACTAGAACATAAAACTTAAACTAGCTAACTGACTGACTGCTACACACATACATGCTTTCACTCCAGCTGCTTACACAAAATGGCACTCTGCTTGCACGTGATCAGCACTTTTATGCACATGCTCATGACCTACAGTGACTTTAAAAGTACAACACACACACACTATGATCTACACTCCCTGTACTTGAGTGGGTTTTCTCACAGTGTTCCAGTTTCCTCCCATATTCCCAAGACATGCTGCAAATGGAGTAGACATTCTAAATTGGCGTTAGGTATGAGTGTGTGCATGCGTGTGCCTTCTGAAGAAGGTTGGGCGCTGGGCTGGCAACTCGACAATGTAAAACTCCTCTGCGACTTGTTCTGCAGACTGGTGATCCACAGTGGTTATCCCTAATGGGCACAGCTGAAAGGAGAGGAAGACTTGTCTTTATAGCTAGGGAGTCACAGATAATAATTAAACCAAACCAGCTGGCAGCACAAGACCTATAAAAACCTATCACATTTTGTCTATTTTCAGCAACTAAAAATCAAAACCTGAAAAGAATTTTAAATAGAACATAAACAATTGTCAAGACAAAAGTTGGTTGATCATAGATCCACTTGAAGCATCCTGCTTGGTGCAGAGGGTTGGGGCATTGGGTGCTCAACTGATGAGTGATGAGTTTGATTCTGACTGATGGTGGCATGAAGAACCAATACCATTTATTATACTGCAAGGTAAGGATATGATCTCTAGCAGGTTAGAATTGTCACAGTGTTAGGGGATGTTTTAGTGGGTGAGAGTCGTACAGTACTCAGGGCAGGCCTGGAGTCTGGTCATCATTAGCTTTCACCTCCTTGCAGTGGTAAAAAAATGAAGTAAATTTTGCTCCAGACTAATTCTAATGATGTATTATGAATGCTATGTGCTATGAGTTGTGTCATCATTATGTTGTAATTTTTTCTCAAAATTGTCACTTCAAAGTGTCTATTACCTCCTAACATCTGATTACTATCCATACTACATAGGAACCCTGGAAGTTTTCCATCACTCTTTAGGAGGCTATATCACCCACATTGAGAAGCAGTGGTTTAAGCAAAAGTAACTCACTAGTTACTAAAAAAAGTAATATATTACTATTACTAGTTACTATTTTGAAAAAGTAACTAATTATATTACTAATTACTAGAAATTGTAATATATTACAGTAATATATTATATATTATAACATATTACTCCCATCACTGGAGCCGGAGGTTTATAACCAAGAGAATCCATGGCCTTCAAAACATGACCTACGTGGAAAGACTGAAAGTCCTGCCACTGTAGTCTGTATCATGCAGGCTGCTGAGAAGTGACTTGTGCCTGGCTTACAGAGCAGTCTGTGACCCTTCTGTAATGAAAATGCTGCATATCTACAAATCAAATGGGACAAGAGTAACTTGCTCCAGGGATCTCAACCTAGCCTGTGATATTAACAGAACATGCTGGAGAGACAGCTATATCTCACAGAGATTGCCATTCCTCTGGAAAAAGCTCCTACTTCATGTGAAGCAGTGCTCCTCAATGACCTTATTTAAGCACAACCATGACAACTGGATGGATGACTATAAATTCACCCCGGGTTGGCTCCTATGTCCCTCATGGACAGGGGCAGTCGGTGCTGATCATAGAATCACTTTGCTAACAACAACCATTTAACTATGGCAATAATGGTATGCAAGTTTTTACACTGCTAGGCTTGTAAAGATCCTTAGGCCATTAGCCTAGTAACCTCATATGAACCTATGAACCTATAAGGAGAGTCCATCTGAGCAGTGCCCTTTTACAGTGGAGGCACTGAAAGAAAAGCTCCATTATACAGTGTCATGGGTGTCATTTGCATTGTTTCATCATTTGCAGTCAGATTCGTTCATGAACAGCAGATCCATTATTCAGCCATCCTTGACATCAGTTGCATTATTTACAAACAGTTTCAATTAAAAATAACAGTTACATGGGTTGCATATGAATATTTGTTTTTCAAAAATACAGAAAGGTATATGCAGTTCAGTATAACCAGTATGCATAGATTGTCATTTTTTACATAAGAATATTTGCTATGATAAAGACTTGTTCAAAATCTTGGACACAGGAAGATAAGTAGAAATTAAAAATTGTCCACATTCTCCACTGTTTGTGATAGGTTGGAATTGCTAGTTCAAGCAGTATACATATTTTAACTACATTCTCCATAATTCATGTCATGTCTCTCACATAACCCAGAGTTCAATCCATTCATCCATCCTCAACCCTTTTCCCATTTTTTGCACATGGGTTCAGGGTATTACTTTAATAGTGACAATCATATTGAGCCAAGGTTTACACTGCCAGGTGGCTAGCCCTGCCACGGTAGTTCATATGTACTACACACTTACACACACACACACTCCCTCCTAGGGTCAGTTTAGAGTGTCCAATCCAGTTGTCTTGGAGTGTGGGAGGAAACCGGAACACCCAGAGAAAATCCATGCCATGGCAGGGAGGACATGCAGACTCCAGAGTTCAATGTATCTAACAATATCATAAACAGTCCTAGAATCTCAATACATTGCATAGTTGTTAGCAAAGAGTTCCATAGCTTACCAGCCATGTGATAAAAGGAAGAATACTTCTTTAATGTTCTTTTTTGAGGTAGCTTAACAAATACGTTTTTGTTCCTGGTAGAAGCATTGTGATCAGTACAGGAAACATCGAAGATAGCAGCCAAAATGTAATTTTTTAGACATTTAAATATGAACAGGTCTCTTCTTTGTATTCTATACCTAATAGAGTACAATTACAAATGTTTAGGTTTCCTTCTATACACAGGCTGACCAAACTCCATTAACTGCCTTGCATATTTCTTCTGAATATGTTCTAATTTCTTCAATTTAGAAATATTGAGAACACAGAAAAATCCACAGTATTCCATAATAAGTCAAACAACCATGGCAAATAATGAGATCAGAAAGGTATGTTGTGAACCAAAACCGGGGGGGGGGGGTGGCGGAGCCTGAATGGCTAACTGAAAGCAGCAGTATTTTTTTAGCGCTCCATACAACTAGTAAAATAAGACAGGAAAAAATATTCTTTTTTTTTCTTCAAAGTATAACATCTTATAGATAAAGGACTAATTTACATAATTAGAAACTTTGGTGAAGTTTTATAAATAATTTCCTGTCAAAAAGCTTGGAGATATCTTCACTTGTTAAAATGAGCAACTCAAAGAATTCTCATCAGGATGCTGACTTAAAGAAGGAACTACAACAGATGGCACCTACGTTGCAGGAGTTGTCTTTGAAGATGGATGATTTTAAAGAGAACCTATAAAATCTTAAAACAAGCAGTCAAAAACAGGCTGACACCCTCAAGGAAATGCTACAGCAACACCAGACAAGGATAACAGGAATAGAGGTTTCTCTAAAAGACTTAGAAAGCCGACTTAAGGAAGTGGAAACACAGAAATAACTGCTTCTTAAACAAAACACTTGGTTAATAAAGTAGTAAATAACATCAGGATTTTTGGATTACCTAAAAACACAGAAGGTGAGGATATTATTTCCTTTTTATCAAGCTGGATCCCTGACTTTTTAAATTTAAAAGAAGGACTTTCCTTTGACATTGAAAGGGCACACAGAGCTCTTGGGAAATCTGCCACTAACTCAAACTCTCCTCCTAGATCAATAATTATCAAATTTCTTTCATACTTGAACAAGGAACTGATTTTAAGATCTGCTTGGAGGAAGGCACCTCTAAAATATAAACAGAGCCTGATAAGATTTGATAATGACTATTCATCTAGAATAATGGAACAAAGGAAAAAAGTGTGGCCAATAATAATGTTTCTGAAACAAAATAACATCAAGGCACAACTTGCATATCCAGCTAAGATAAGAAAAATGTATGCCAACGAGATGAGGACTTTTATTGACTTAGAGGAAGCCTCTTCATTTATTAAAACTAATAATGTAATTATTTTACCAGATGATATGGATTGGATGTCACCTTCTCTCAAGAGAACAAAAGAAACAAATGTCTGGACAGATGTCAAAAAGTAGAAGCAAAAGACTGATACTGTTACAGCCAAATCTCTCAAAGCATCTACTATGATATGAATTGTTTTAACATTACATTAAAGGACCAATTTTACTGCTTGGAATTTTAAAACAAGGGTAACTAACTACTGGAATCTTTTTCTATATTTTTTGAAAATAGATGACACATGAGAGTTTTCACATTACCTCAGGTATGTAAAACAGGGTACTTTTCTTTCACAGAAGGAGGGTTATATAGCACATAAAATATTTATACTGTAAATCAACATACATAGTATATGTGTATTTTCTCTTAATTTTCTCTTTTCTTTCTCTGTTTTCTTTTTTTCTCATTATTTATTTTAACTGCATCTTGTCTCCCTTTCTAAATTCTCTCCTATTTACTATACTAATATAGTATGTATATATTTAATAACTCACTATCTATACATAGATAAATAATAGCCTAAAATAATCTAGTTTTAAGGTAGACTAATTGGAATAGTGAACTTAATTAATTGTTATTACAATATTTATTAGATTAATGATAGTCACTGTTATGCTTATTGGGATTAGGGACATGTTCATGATTAACTCTGAAATGTTCCATTCATGTACATATGTCCTTTGAATTATTTCCTTTTAGTATTAACAAATACATAAAAAAGGAGGGAAAATGTACTGTTGGTAAAGAGAAGTGAAACTTTTAAGTGAAGCTTTCTTCATTCTATTTGTGTTGCCATAGCAACAGTAAACAATGTCTACAGTTTCTAAGGACACCGTGAACCTGCAAAGTGCATTTAGCCTCACAGATAACAAATAATAAGAAAAAGTAATGTTGTTTAGTTATTAAAATGAAAAACAACCTAAGCAAGGTAACATAAATACATAATAGGACTTTTTGTAAATATTTTATGATTTATCCTCATAGGATTACATATTCCTGGAAACACAACTGAAATGTTCCCAAACTACATGTGCACTTAAATGTAGCTGCTTGATTAAAAAGTATTATTCAGTTTAACATGCTGATTTCACAAGCTATCTGCAATGTAAAAGTTTCATTTTATATATTACTTGAAATTGTCAGTCTCTAGACAGCAGATGAAAAGATACATAATACTTTTTGTAACATGTTATCTTATAGCAATAACCCATGCCTGGGTGTGGGTAATGCTAAATTTACCCACGGTTGGCGTGGTTTGGTCCCGAGGCGGCCCGGACCAAACAAAGCCAACCATGGGTAAATTTAGCATTACCCACACCCAGAAGTGGGTTATTGCTATTATACCATGACATTATTTAAGAAAAGAAACTATTCCTTTTCTTAAATAATGGCATAGTATAATGCCTGTTTACTGCCCTTCCGCAGATGTCTGGCATCCGGCAGTTCTGATGTACTGCGGCGCCTGCGCAGTACATCAGAGTTGTGCAAAAGCAACGGAGAAATCAAGATCTCCGTTGCTTTTTTTTAGTGTTTCGCTATGTTAAATGAGTTTAACATAGAGAGACAGTTTTAAAATAAGCAACGGAGATGTCCGTTGCTTATTTTAAAACTGTCTCGCTATGTTAAACTCATTTAACATAACGAAACACTAAAAAAAGCAACGGAGATCTTGCTTTCTCCGTTGCTTTTTTTTAAAACACTGTCTCGCTATGTTAAATGGGTTTAACATAGCGAGACAGCTTTAAAATAAGCAACAGAGTTCTCCGTTGCTTATTTTAAAGCTGTCTCGCTACGTTAAACCCATTTAACATAGCGAGACAGTGTTTTAAAAAACCGAGTTATACTAATGGAAAAAAGTCCGGCCGACCGGACATTTTTCCATTAGTATAACTCGATTTACAACGGGCACGCTGGCCAATCAGCATGCACGTTTTGGGGTGGTCATGGTATAATTGCAGTTATCTCACACTCTGTACAAACTCACTTGGTAACTGATAGCTATTTGTTTAAAATATCAATTTAAATATTAAATGTGCCCTTGAAATGCTATTGACATTTTGACAAAATATAATCTGAACTGTAAAATGAATGACTTGAAAGAAGTGAAGTAATGCATAGATTTCAAAGACATTTCTTGACACTACAGTAAAGGTAAAAATATATATTCACAAGGAAGTATTGAAATGTTTTAGTCTTCCAGTAAAAATAGCTTACTGTCAACATTTTGCGATATCAGAAAGTTTGAAGAGCTAGGAAATTACTATTCTTTGTCTTTATAAGGATTATTAGACAGATGTTAGACTCTGCTTAGTTTAATGAATTGTGACATATGTTTATGAGGAAAGGTGGACTCAGTTACTCACATTAGACTACACATTCCTGGAAACTCAACTGAAATGTCCCCAAAATACTTGTGAATTTAAATGAAACTGTATGATTAATAAGCATAACTTACTTTAACAACCTGAATCCATAAGCTATATGCTCTATATATGCTACATTATATATATATATATATATATATATATATATATATATATATATATATATATATATATCACTTGCATATGACAGGCTCTAAAACACATGAAAAAACACATATTATACCATGACCCCCCATTAATATTCCAAAACGTGCACGCTGATTGGAGTTATACTAATGGAAAAAGGTCCGGTCGCCCGGACTTTTTTCCATTAGTATAACTCTATTTTTAAAACACTGTCTCGCTATGTTAAATGGGTTTAACATAGCGAGACAGCTTTAAAATAAGCAATGGAGATCTCTGTTGCTTATTTTAAAGCTGTCTCGCTATGCTAAACCCATTTAACATAGCGAGACAGGTTTTAAAAAAAAGCAACGGAGAAAGCAAGATCTCTGTTGCTTTTTTTTACTGTTTCGCTATGTTAAATGGGTTTAACATAGCTAGACAGTTTTAAAATAAGCAACGGACATCTCCGTTGCTTATTTTAAAGCTGTCTCGCTATGTTAAACCCATTTAACATAGTGAAACAGTAAAAAAAAAGCAACAGAGATCTTGCTTTCTCCATTGCTTTTGCCCACAGCTGTGATGTACTGCGCAGGCGCGCAGTACATCAGAACTGCCGCGGATGCCAGACATCTGCGGAAGGGCAGCAAACAGGCATTATACTATGCCATTATTTAAGAAAAGTAATAGTTTCTTTTCTTAAATAATGTCATGGTATAATAGCAATAACCCACTTCTGGGTGTGGGTAATGCTGTATTTACCCATGGTTGGCTTTGTTTGGTCCTCGGCTTCACCTCAGGACCAAACCACGCCAACCGTGGGTAAATCCAGCATTACCCACACCCAGGCGTGGGTTATTGCTATATTATTTTTGTAACATGCTATATTTGCACTAACCATACATTCTAAACTAACGCAATTGCATTTGAAACATCAGTCTAAATATTAATTGTGCCCTTGAAATGTTGTTGCCGTTTTGACAAAACAAAACCTGAATTGAAAAAGGAATGATTTGAAGAAGTGAAGTATTGTACAGATTTCAAAGACAGCTATTGACACTACAATATAAGTAGAAATGTATACATGCAAGGAAAAATTGAAATGCTTTATACTTTTAGTTAAAATAGCTTATTGTTAACTTTTTGCTTTATCAGAAAATATAAAGAGCTAGGAAATTATTTCTAATTTGTCTAATTTGAGTATCTTATTGTTTTACAAAATTGTTCTTGTACTTCTTTGTTTCTCTTACCTTGTATACCAGTTATTGTTATCTAAACCATGTATGCATTCTGTTAACTTCCTTGGAGCTTTTCTCCTCAGGACTCCACTGAAAATGGGCACTTTGTGTCCAGTTGGATTTATCCTGGTAAAATAATGTTAAAATAAATAAATACATTTACTAAATTGATGTTAGTCACTGACTTGTTTAATGGATTGCGAGTCATGTACAAGATGGACTACTGAATGTTATTTCTGTTTACCTATGTTTGCTGAACTTTTTTTATTAGTACTGATTTAAAACAAGGGAAAAAAAGGAAATGGAAATCTCTGTGTTTGGTCAAGGGAGGAGAGGCTTAAGAATATTCTAACTGCCCTGAGAACTCTCTAAGATGCTCTAAATACTATTTGATTAATACTTACCTAAGGTAAGTCTTGATTACCATATAGGTACCTTCACATTCATTCTAGACCTGATGTGATTACCCATTCTGGAAGCAGGAGGTGCCCTATGCAGGATGGGAATTGTCAGGGTGATCATAATTCATTCTTAGATTCTGCTTTTTAAATCTATAAATATGTAAAAGCACTGCACACTAGAATGTAGGGCGCTTCTACTCAGAGCCAGGATACCACTGATAAGCCATGTCTTTTCATAAGTGTAAGTTGAAGTTGGTGAGCTGAAGATTGGGAAAATAAAAGGAAGACAGAACACCTACAGTAAATTCATATTTCATTGGTAATCACTCATTGTCTCCTATAGAGTCCTTTTAGTCAAATTATTTTAGTAATACTCTATTTGCTGTTGGCTTATTTAGTGTATGCTCCTCTGTTGCATTTAATTTATCCAAAATGACATATCTGATATATTTGGGATCTCTTAAGGGTAACTAAATACTGGATATTTTCTAAGTCAACTTAATAATTGTTTACACTACTAACATTCTATCCTGATATATAAAATACTATAGAACAAGAATAGAATAATATAGAATTTCATATCTCTTTTAAGAAAACTCTCCATATAAAGGTATGAGTGACAGTCCAATAGATCTATCTTTATCTATTGGATTAGAAATGACTTTCATTCCATGTTTAATGGGGAATTCATATTTACTTGTATTTGATACTTTAGAATTGTTTTATAGAAGTACTTTTTTAAAGCCTGACCAGAATTTTACCCTACTTGTATTTAAAGAAGAAAGAACATTAAATTACACTTCCAAGTTTACACACATAAAAATAACATTCAATGTTATCAGGGAATATAGTATAACTACTATAATCAAAATAAAAAAAAAGAAGCAAAAAGTTTCTTCCAACAACAACTTGAAATGGATTTAACATTCTTATCATTAAATACTAATGGCTCAAATAATGCAAATAAAAGATCAAACTTACTAAAATATTTAAATACAAATACGGCACAAGTAGTATTCTCCAGGAAACACATTTTAAGACTAATGATAGCTTTATTTGGAACCCTAAGGACTATACAGTCCTAGCTCAATCCTCCTATAGAACAAAGACAAAAGGAGTATCAATTCTCTGGAAGAAAAACATAATCACTCCAAAGGTTATTTATAAATATGAAGACAAAGAAGATCTACTAGCATTTGTTATAATTACATTTAATAACAGAATATGGACCTTATCTAATCTATATTGGATCCCATGAATTGGAGCAGGAACAGTTAAAAAACACCTAGATTTTTATCTCCAACAATTATAAAGGAAATCTTATACTAGGAGGAGACTTTAACTGTACCTTAGAAGCTTCTGACCACCAAGAAGTCTTTTTGCATAGCAACTATTTCAAAATCCTTAAAAAGATGGATTGATTCATTTAATTTAATAGACACTTTTTAAAGTAAAAGATAATAAATCCTTATTATTTTCCCATAAAGACCAAAGATTTGGAACACAAACCAGAACAGGCAAATTATTCCTAGTTCAAGACTTACAAACAAACATCCTCAACTTCTCAATAGTTCCATGCCCCTTCTCAACTAGAATTCCATCATATATCATGAAAATTAAAGAATTCAGACCCTGGATGTTGTCAGAACTACAATTATTTCTTGAAATTAATAATACAACAGAAATTAGTAGAGTCATGGTTTGAGACTCACTAAAAGCATATTTATTTGATAAGACCTTTAGCTGGCACAAAAACAAAGTCAGAGAGTGGGAATCTGAATCATTAGACTTGCAAACCAGACTCTTGACAGCAAAATCTAAAAAAAATCAGAATTGTCCAGTAGTCAAAAAACACACAAAACGTGTCTAGCCTTTGAAAAATTAAAAAATAAACTCATTAGCCACCTCCCGCAGATATCTACATAACTTATCTACAAGAATTAAAATACAATCTAAAGCAAATAACATTAGTAGTATATATCATGAAAAGAAAGAGAAAAAGTATCAGATATAGGAGACATCCTTGAAGCATTTCAGTTCCATTATATGGAACACTTCATAAAAGAAAATTTAGATACCAACCAAATAAACTTAGATACAAACCTTATCAATATAAAAAAAATCAGAAAACTTAAAACTAGACCTACAAAAACTATATCCTACAAATAAATTGTTGACAAGATAAAAGAAAGTAACTCTAACAAAGCTCCAGGGATAGATGGTATGATTACGGAAATTTACAAACTCTTCCCTTCAACAGTAATCTCCCTTTTTCATAAAACTTTGCTAGAAGTCCAGTCAGAAACAAAAATATCACCCTCATGAAAATATTCTCTCATAACACCAATTCTAAAAGATAATAAACCATCTGACCTTTGCACCTCATACAGACTTATATCATTACTGAATAATGATTACAAAATATTCATGTCAATCCTAGCTAACAGAATGGAAATCTCACTTTCAAAGACAATTAATAATGATCAAACTGGATTTTTATATATCAGGCACACACATGACAATATTAAAAGGGTACTTACTCTTATAGATTATGTGAATAAAGAAGATAGAGAACACTTGTAATCAGATTAGACATAGAAAAAGCCTTTGATTCCCCTCAACTGGCAATATCTATTTAATACTTTAGCATTATTTGAATTTCCTCCTCTCTTCATCTTATTACTAAAAAGCATATATATTAATAACTTAGCCTACATTAAATTAGGTCTTTTCACCTCAGAATCTATCCATATAATGAAAGGTACTAAACAAGGATGTCCCCTTCCTCCTATTTTATTTGCTTTGGCTATAGAAATACTTGCAGAAATAATATGCAATAATCCAAGAATAAAAGGAATATAAGTATATGACCAGTGCATATCTAAAATAATGCTTTTTGCTGATGATATTTTATTAACCCTATCAAATTCCAGAGAGTCATTAGGAGAGCTAGAAGAAGTAATGGAGAAATTTTATAAGATTTCAGGTCTACACTTTAATAGATCAAAATCAAAATTTCTATTTTTAAATAAGAAAAAAGAATGACAAGTTACAGATAAATCCATCATAGGAAAACAAGAACTTATGCTTAATTATTTAGGAATAGTGTTATGCAAAAATATAAACAAAACAATATTAATAAATTATAAAAACATTATTGAAACAATAAAAATATATATAGAAAAGTGGAACAAAATTATATTAACTTTTGAAGACAGATTGCAATTAATAAAAATGGTCTTATTGCCAAAAATACTATATGTAGCATTAGCAATACAGTTAATTCCTGAAAGATACATTCTTAAAGAAATAAACTCATGTCTAATAAAATTCTTATGGTATCCCAAAAAGAATAGAGTAGCTCTAACTCATCACATTAGATCCTGGAAACAAGAAGGACTGAACTTCCCAGAAATAGAAACATATATAAAAGCATCTGTGCTTAAAACTACAATAGACTGGATAAACACAAATAATTTTGCCAAATGGAAAGAATTAACAACGGCTATATTCACAAATGAATTTAATCTGTTAAAAACATTTTTAATAGTAGACAAATCAAACAAACCCTGGTACATACTATGCATACGTATGCAATATAATATAACAAAACCTTCTAAAACAACACTGATTAATCATTACATCAATTCCTTTAGGAAACTTATCAATGAATGATCTAAATAGATCTAAAACTTTGGTTTGACCTTTTAACCCCATTTACCATCACTAAGAACTTTCCTCACAAAATATACAGAGAAACAATAACCTCCTGGGAACAAAATGGATTCTTATACTGGTTTCAGTATGTAAATAAATTAAATGTTTTAGATATACATATGATAAAAATTGTTTACAATATTCCAACACAGGATTGATTAACCTTACAAAGCATTCTAATGTACACTCAAGATTTATGCAGATTAATTAATAATTCCTCATTTAAAGATATTCCAAATCTAATACGTTTTCTGTATGAATTTATATATAATAGCTGTGAAAAGAAAAATTCCATTTCAAATCTATATAAAGAGTTAATAACATATAAAACAATTCCCAAACCATCATACTGGCAGTTCTTAACAAAAGGTCAGTCATTGCAGTTAACAGAAGAAATTAAAACAAATATCTTACTATTAGTTAATTATACCCTAACACACAGTACTGGAAAATATTTAACTGGAAATACTTACATAGAGCATTTTTAACACCAGATAGAATTAAAAAGATCAGTACTACTACAAATGTTTTTTGCTGGAGGTGTGTAAAGTCAAATAAAGCAGACTATATTCATATTTTTTATGAATGTAATAAAATTAAATCATATTGGAATGGAATCAATCATTTTACAAGCTTTATTTAATTAATCCTTTACCTTAACTAAAGTATTGATTATACTAAATATAAATGAAGGTCCCTACCTGAATAAGACAAATATGTATTTGTTATGGACAATACTTGCTATATCTAGGAAATGCGTAACCAGAAGATGGAATTCAAATACACCCTCAGCCTTGGAAGAATTCTACACTTTACTGAAGACAAGTGCATCGATGGAAATAAAAATCAAAGAACTACGAATCTATCCCAGGCCATTGGTAAATAATCCTTGGAAAAAAGTTATATATTTTTTGGACACTCTGCAATAATCAATACTGTATCTCTGATAACTGATCTGTTAATTCTATATTTAATAACATACAGTGTATACAATTGAAAGTCAGGCTATTGTAAATATTGTATATAGTTCTTTAAAATTATATTTAAAAATAGTATGTAAATGTTATTTTAATTGAAAATAAAAAAAATATCTGAGGAAAAAAGAAAGGTAAGTTGTGTAAATACACTTACCATAACTGTAGATATTTAAATGATGTAAGTTATATGGGTTATATATTGCATAGGATATAATAGCTGGCAGTCCTGCATTAGATATAACAGCTGGCCAGCTTTCAAAACGGCATGGCACCTTTCACATACCCAAACCAGCTCATGCTGAGCTAACTAAAAAGACAGGTTTGGTTGTCAAGCCCTTCAGAGCTTTCATGCCAACTAAGAGAAGGAGGCTGAACCCTGAGAGGACATTGCTAAGAACAACAAAAAATAAATGTTCACACCTTGGCATAAAAAGTACACCAAAAACAAAGGGGGTGGTGGGTGGGAGCAGCTACTGCAGCAGTGATCATGTGAACATCTGCG
This sequence comes from Protopterus annectens, assembly GCF_019279795.1. Classification (NCBI taxonomy): domain Eukaryota; kingdom Metazoa; phylum Chordata; order Ceratodontiformes; family Protopteridae; genus Protopterus; species Protopterus annectens. The sequence continues at coordinate 548,069,823 of NC_056725.1, read as the reverse complement.
GTTTTGATAAGTTTACTTATACGACTGTACCATATTCTTCATATTGATCACTGATGCAGCAGCATAAGCTATATGAGTAGATTACCATAGCTTAAAACAAATGAGAGGTGGAAGGAGAAAGGTCCAGGAGCCCCTATAGAATGGCCCAAGCAAAGCCTGACCTAGACTTGGAGAAGGAATCCAGCTTGTAGTGCTTTGTAATAGTATGTACAGTGAACCAAGCTGATGCTGTTAGAGTCCAACTCTTTCTGTTCTTCTTACCTTCACACAAAATTAACAACTGATCAAAGTTTTGAAAGCTCTTATTCGATCAAGACAGTACCTGAGTTGTCTGTGGACATCCAAGGTATGAAGTATCCTTTCTCTCTCATTTTGGGGTTCAGAAAAGAACACAGGGAGATGGAGAATTTGGTTGGATAACACTTTAGATATAAAAGAAGGATTAGTTCTCAAGGAAACCCTTTCCTATGGAAAATGAGATAAAGTTGACCCAACATACAAGCTTGCAACTCAGATACCCTTGCAGAGGTCAGAGAAACCAGTAAAACTGTTTTCTTTGTTAAGAACCTTAAGTTGACTAGATGAGATGATTCAAATGGAGCAACTGTTAACATCTCTAATACAAAATTAAGATCCCGAGTGAGAGCCACTGGTTTTCTTGGAGGTCTTTTATGCAGTACCACTTTCAAAAGCATTTGACATGGGAATGCCTTGAAAGAGGGGATCTGTTGCCAGACATTCTAAAATGGCAGACAAATGAAATTTGATGGAGGAGTAAGACAGGCCACAGGAAAGTAGATCACACAAGTATTGCAAAAAACAGAGAAGCACTAGCCCCAAATGGGTGTTGGTTATGTTGTTGGCACCAACTAGAAAACTGTTTCCATTTGTGATTATATAATTTTTTAGTGGCAGACTTTCTTGCCTCCATTAGAACTTGCTGCACATTCTCAGTAAATAGGTGCTTAAAAGGTATTAAGACCCTGTCCTCCAGGCAGTCAGTTGAAGTTGTTTGTGGTCAGAATGTATCGTAAATCCCTGTTCTTGGGAGAATAGATCCAGTCTGTGAGAAAGCGTCTGGTAATTGTACATGGCCAATTCCAAAAGCAAGAAGAACCACTGCTGCCTGGGTCAGAGGGGATTCAGCATAATGATCTTGGGGGATTCCTTCTGATTCTCTAGAACTACCCTGGGAAAGGTGGAAAAGCATACAGGAATGTTCCTGTCCAAAGAAAATAAAAGGCATCTATCATCTTGGCCTTCTTGCATGGAGTCCTGGTGCAATATTTTGCCAGCTGATTGTACAGATAGGAGGCAAAAATGTCAGCCTGAGGAACTCTCCACAGATGGAGCAAATCTTGGAAGACAGCCTGATTTACTTTCCATTTGTGAGGGTCTGCCTTCTCAGCATGTCTGCCACACAGTTTTGCTCAGATAGAATGTAGGAAGCCTTTAGAGTGACACTGTGCTGTAAAGTTATATAACATGCTAACATGGCTAGTCTGCACAGAGGTAAGACTTGGTTTCCTCTTGGTTGTTTATGTGCAACATCACTGTGGTATTGTACGTAAGAACTTGAAGTCATCCTGGAAGACCAAAGGTGATTCAGAGAATTGAGTACCTTGATAAGGGCAAGCATCTCTTTTATATTTATGAGCTTGTGTCTGTCTTTGTTGTCCCAGATACCTTACACTTTTATCTCCCTTGCCACTGCTCCCTAAGTAAAGACAGAAGCATCTGTAGTTACTGACTGCTTTGGAGCAGAAGGGGAGATTAATAGATATTTCATATGTCTACCAAGTGATTTCTCTTCCCACAAGTCCTAGAATTGGAATTTGATAAGATAATGGGTGTTGGTGCTAGGACTAAGCAGACTTCAGATACCATTTCATCTTTTTCATGTGGGGTCTTGCCAGAGGTATCATGAGAATCATAGATGCCATGAGACTCAGAATCCTGAGGTATTCATTTGCAGTGGCCAAAGTCTAAGTGGAAAGTCCCTGGAAATGATCTAAATATAGATCCATTTTGTCCTGCGTAGAAAAGCTCTTTGTACTGAGGTGTCTAACAGACACTCCAGTTCAAAATCTTGTGTGATGTAGTCAAAAAAGACTTTTGCACGTTCTTTTAGAATCACAGCCTGCATAGGAGATCTCTCACCCAAGTGAGTGATTCCTGACACTTTGAAAAAGACTCTGCAAAGGTAAGCAAGTCATATAATATAGATACCCTATAGCCAGTATGTGCTATAACTGGAGCATGGCACTTGGTTAACACTCTTGGACCGTGGATAGGCAAATGTAGAAGGCATTTGGCTGACCAAATATGCTGATGACTGCAAGCTGGTTGCAATCACTGAACCCCCAAAGAATGTAGGTATCCTCTAGGAGGGTCTGATACAGAAACATAACTTATGAGACTCTTGTGAGACTCAAACCCTGCACTTTGTGTTTGTAAGGCAAACATCTTAACCATTAGTCCACCCTCCCAACCCCATAATTTAGTACTAAGCTAACTGCCCTTGTGAGCCATTTTAAGCCTAGCCAATTATCCCTTGTGAGACTCAAACCTTGCAACTTGTGTTTGTAAGGCAAACACCTTAGCCATTAAGCCATCCTCCCAACTCTGGATTGTGCCAGAGCAATGCCTTCAAGTTCATTACAGAAAGTGCATAATTATACCCTTTGGGAAGATGACCACTCCTGCAATTTACAACATTGATAACACTCCCCTTAAAGTAGATCCAGTGTTAAGATACATGGGAACTCAAGCTGACAGTAACCTGATCTTTGATCACCATGTGTCCATGTCAGACAGGAAATCCTTCTACATGGCACAACTTGTAAGTAAAAACATGGTATCTAAGGAGATCATAGTCCCACAATGCTGAGACATAATTAGATTAATAATTGAGTACAATGCACACATCAGCATGTACCTGACCAGCCATTTGCAATAGCTGGAGAGGCCAAAGAGGTTCCTCATTAAAATAATACAGGGTGTAAATAACATGTCCAATGCAGACCGCCACAAACCCATGTCCCTGTATTTAGTCTCCTGCAGACTTCTGAGGGGTGATCTATGCATAACCTACAAGGCAATCTCTAATCCAGTCCTGATGGATCTGCTACACATTCACAAAACAAACAACACTAGAATTACCAGATCTGGTGATCTAAACTTAATCTGTGACATAAGCAAAATGTGTGGAGGGACAAGTATATGTTTCAGAGATTACCCCTTCTCTGGAACAGACTCACCATGCCTGCAAAGAAGAGCTCATCCCTAAGCCTATTCAAACACAATTCGAACCAGTGGATGTGAAATTGCAAATTCACACCTGGTTTATTACCTGTGTCCCTTATGGACAGGGGCAGCTTGTAGAAGCCCTAAGGCACAGGCATATACAAAGCTATGCTATTCCATGGGCACTGATAGCTAGGCAAACTGGACATTAGCCTAATAACCTCCTATGATCCTATAGCCCAAATAGTAAGGCAGAGAGCTGATAATGTGATCCAGACATGTAAAACCGTATGAAATGTCTGCAGTCTGGATGGATGGGACTGTGATGATAAGCATCTTTTAAATCTAAGGTTACCAAAAAACTCAAATGAGGAAGAATGTGTAAGAAGTTGTGAAGTGAAAATATTTAGAACTTGGGCACTATTACAAACTGGTTTAGGAAAGAAAAGTCAAGAAATGGTCTTCAGGCATTTTCTTTCTTTGGCACCAGAAACATTCTTGAATAAAAAGCTCTTCACAGCTGGGAAGGAGGAACTGCTTCTATTACCCCCCTGAGAAGGCATGTGATAGGACAGGAGGGAACAGAGGGGTTTAGTCTGGTGGATGTGGAATAATTCCCTGGAAAGGAGGGATTTCTTCCCACTGCCATATTTAGCACTGCTGAATCAGTCTCAGATCCCATTTTTCTGAAGCAATCTGTTATCAAAGAAATAAAATAATGGAGATTCAGACTTTCTAGATGGGATAAGGGACTGTTAGGGTGGGAGGGGGGAGACAAGGTCCCTTTGTAGTCATTCTGACTTATTTGGTTGTACTTTTTTGGGGGGGGTTCCTCCTTTCTTTTTGGAACCTCAATGCCATTGTTTTTAACATTTCTGCTTACCAACATTTTCTGAGACTGTTTGTTTTGCTTCTTGCCACAATTGGATGAGAGAGCAGAAAAAAACCTTTGGAAATTTTAGAGAAGGAGGAATAAAAAAATCTGAGACATCAGCTTAGCCCACTTGTCACATTTTGATAACCTTTGCAACAGAGTTCCAAAAACTAAATCTCTACCCAAAGGTGAATTTAAAATCTAAGTTTTTACATCCTCTGGAAGGTTTTGAGAACACAGCTAGGCAAATCTCTTCAACACAGTACCAGTGGCAACAGCCCTGGATGTAGTATCTACAGAGTTATAAACGCACTTTAAACAATGAGTAGTGACCTGAGAAATAGCAGAAACTAAACCCCACAAAGCAGCTTTTTTCTCACAGGAGAGAACTGCAGATAAAACGTCCCTCATTCTCACAATTATTCAGAATAAACTTTAACATATGAGGCTAACAATTCAAAATTCTAAAAATTAAAGTTTTTGAAGCATTCACATTTTCCCCAAACTTATCAGTTGTTTTACTATCCTTAACAAAAAGGGAAGAATTAAAATTGGCAAAATGCTCGGCAGCAGCTGGATTAACTAAAGCTATAGCTGCTGGGTCAGGCCTGGCATGACCGAGGAACTGTGTACATTCTATCCACTTTCTTAGTTTTGGCAAGCTGGCTATCAGGGAAGCCACAGGCTGTGACAAACACATCCTTCAATGTTGGCAGCACATGGGGATGGGAGGAGGTTCTGGGAATTCTAGTTGTAACAGCTCACAGTAATTTCTGAGGGACTGAGAAATCTTGGTGTTCTCCCACTGAAAACACTGGCACATTCTGGAAATAGTCTCAGAGAAAGAGAATCCTTGACAAGGAGATTCAGATAATACACTTTCTCTGAGTCTGAATCAGAAATATGAGGAGAAAGACCTAGTGCTCTGTGAAGGCAGGGTATAAACTGCAGCAAGTGTTTGCTACATTTTAAAACAAGATGTTATTATTATTTTTTAATAAAATAAGTTGTAGGAGGGTTGGGGGGCACAGAAATGGGATGTGAATGGCTGGGGCAGGAGGGAGGGTGTGTCTGTGTTATGCATCTGGCCACCTGGTTGGTGTGTCAGTAGAAGGAACATCTTTTTCTTTCTTTCTTTCTTTTTTTTTTTTGCTCTTTAATGGAAGAGCTGGGGGACACTGCAATCAGCTTATTACAGTGAACCGCTTCTTCTTCATCCTCTTTGTTTGCTCTTTACTTGAACAGCTGTAGGGGTGGGGTACTGTTTCATAGTACTGGCTCAGGCTGTTGGTTGAAACAGCTATGCATCTGTTCCTGATCCTCTTAGTTGTATTACAAGGTCCAAGTACATTGAAAATAGCAGGGGGAACACCCCTGCCTAGTCCCCATTCTAATTCCAAACTCTCTAATAATCTGGCCATTATTTTAACATTTGTTGTTATTCATCTAAAGTCTTGGCCAATTATGTCAACAAACTTCCCATGACACTCCAACCACTCATATAAAGAAAATAAGAATCTCCATTTTACTCTCTGTCAAATGCCTTTTTGGCATCCAGGGAGAGCATTACTAAGTTTCTTATGTTTATCTGTGCATCTTGGAGGATCATAATGGATCTCAGATGTTATCTGCCATCCTCCACCTTCCTTCCACAGAGCCATATTGATCATGGTGAACAAGCCATATTGATCATGGTGAACAAGCCTATGTAAAATTCTTGACAAACTATATGCTAAGATTGCCATCAATATTTTACAGTCATGGTTAAGTATGGAGATAGGTCCGTAGAAGGATGGAAGCAAAGGATCCTTCCCCTCAAACGTTCATAGGTACGTACTAGGCAATGAGTCTACAGACCACTTCAAGCCTAGACAAAAGCCCTATTCAAAATTTTCCTGTAGCCTCAAGGAGGGCAAGACTAGATAGACTGGGACAGAATTTAAGGCTGCCCATCCAAATATCTAAGTTTACTTTAAGGTGGCAAGGATGCTACTCTGCTTGGCACATAGTGTACGTTTGGTCCAGAGGTGAGGGATACACTGGGATATGAATCTATTACATCAACAAAAATCAATCTTATTTATCTGCTAATGAAGGTTTAGTTTATTTTAACTATTTGATGTAGTTTTAATTTTGTGAACGAATAGAAGTTCAAATAGGATTGGATCTTTTGTGGCAAAAAAGGCTAGACATAGATCTCCATGATGAATCTGTAAGATACTGAGTACAAAGAAAGGTCTGCTAGTCTTTCATGATGGCTACAAGTTTTGAGGCCACTAATCTTTTAAGTTATTAATCTCTGAGCTCTCTCAAGTTGTGTGAAATGTTTAAACAAATACATGTCAAGGGGTGCCTTATATTCAACAGTGGGTCTGACAAGATATGAGTAAAGAGGAATTAAGATTTCTTTGGATCTAGTGGATATGCCTTTGGAAATTAGATGGCCAGATGAAAGTCTTTCCAAACTACCATGTAAACTTGATGGTCAATTGATAAGGAATTATTAACAAGAGTACCCAGATCCCTTACAACAGTGTCTAATTGGAGGGGTGCATCTCCTATACCAGGGGTTTCCGACCTTCACTATCAAAAGAGCTATTTTGGCCCCTCTCCCACCAAATAAAATTCATTGGGAGCCACAAAGCTTATTTGACCCCTAAAATGAAGATAACTCAGTGTATTAAGTTTTATATGTAGTTATTATACTAAATATAAAAGAACTAAGTTTATAAGAGCAATATTTAAAATTCATCCCTATTTTTGTTCCTTTGTTGGAATTGGTGTGTGTGTGTGTGTGTGTGTGTGTGTGTGTGTGTGTGTGTGTGTGTGTGTGTGTGTGTGTGTGTGTGTGTGTGTGTGTGTGTGTGTGTGTGTGTGTGTGTGTGTGTGTGTGTGTGTGTGTGTGTGTGATATCTCTTGACCTCTTAGAACAAGAAATATGGACAAAGCCACAAATAATGGGGCACAAAGGTGTGTGTGTGTGTGTGTGTGTGTGTGTGTGTGTGTGTGTGTGTGTGTGTGTGTGTGTGTGTGTGTGTGTGTGTGTGTGTGTGTGTGATATCTCTTGACCTCTTAGAATAAGAAATATGTACAAAGCCGTAAATAATGGGGCACAAAGGTCTCAAAATAGTGACACTTTTTAAATATTGCTCTTAGAAACTTAGAAAGATAATAGAAAAACAGATTTTGCATTAGCATGAATTTTCTGAAGGGTATGAAGTTTGAAACTCAAATGTCTATCTATTGTTTCAGACCAGAAATATGAGGCAAAAGTTAGGACATTCTGCAAAAATCTACACAGTTGAAAAGTAACTGTGCATGTGTGTGTGTGTGTGTGTGTGTGTGTGTGTGTGTGTGTGTGTGTGTGTGTGTGTGTGTGTGTGTGTGGAAAATGCATGTTAACATAAAACATGTTACTGTAACAAGTTTATAACAGCAATATTTAAACTATGTCCCTCTTTTTGTTCCTTTGTTCCCCTTTATTTGTGGCTCTATCCAGATTTCTTGTGGTAAGACTTTGAGAGGTATGAGAGGTATGGAAACCTTTCAAGAGATGCTGTTGCTGCCAGGAGATCACTCGATCACTCTCAGAGTGTGTGTGGAATGCATGGCAACAGAAATCATGTTATTCTAGCAAGTTTATAAGAGCAATATTTAAAGTCCATCGCTCGATTACTGTGTGTGTGTGTGTGTGTGTGTGTGTGTGTGTGTGTGTGTGTGTGTGTGTGTGTGTGTGTGTGTGTGTGTGTGTGTGTGTGTGTGTGTGTGTGTTGTGCGGTAGAGTGGGCATTATTTTTCAAAGCTAGAGGGAGCCACTGCAGAGGGGTGGAAGAGCCACATGTGGGTCCAGAGCTGCAGGTTGCAAACCCCTGTCCTGTTTTGTTTACTAGAATGAACTATGCTACATTTTTTTTAATTATTTAATTTGAAACCATTGTCCTTGTACCAGTTGTTAACATGGTAGTCTAAGCCATGTTGTAGCAATTTGAGTCAGGTTAAAGACAGAACAACACCCAATTTAAAGTCATCAGAAAACTTAGCTAACCACAGGCCAGAAGTGCTGGCCTGAAGGTCTAAGAAATATATGCCAAATTGGAGAAGACCCAAAACTCAGCCCTGTGATACACCAATGGTACATGTTTTGCCTTCGGAAGTGGCATCTGTCACTTTAACTACATGGGTTCTGTCAGGCAACCAGTTAACTATCCATCCCACATTATAAGGATTTATATTTAGATTTACAAGTCTATCAATAATGCTTGAATGGGGAAATGTGTCAAAGGCCTTGGCCAGGTCTAGATATGTTGTATACACTACATAACTACTACCCACTGCTTCATTTACCTTTTCAAAGAAATTAATGAGGTTGAAAAGATAGGACTTTCCTTTATTAAAGCCAAACTGATGATGGTCCAGGGTTAAGAGAGTTTCATTGTCCAAATTAATGAAGTCTCAGATAATGAGCTCCATGTTTATACATATGAGACTAATAGGTCTGTAGTTACCAGGGTCTATGGTTGGGGCACCCTTGTGTAATGGCATCACAATAGCTGTTTTCCATGCTTCAGGAATGTAGCCAGTGGAAAGGATTAGATTAAAAAGTTTAAGTAGGGATTCAGAGACGCCATATTTGTCATTGATAACTGGGCAACCTGGTATGTTGTCAGGACCCTTGGATGACATATTCTTAATCTTTAAAAGGGCTGAGAGAATTTGTTCCATAGTATTTAAAGGGGGTTACTGGGATTGCAGGATAGCTATAACTGTGGGTGGAGTAAAATTCATACTAAATTTGTTAGCTACGATATTAGACATTTCCTTTGGGTCACAGAGTGTAGTATTCTTGTGGACTAGCTCTGAACATCATTTGGTGTTAGTTCTTAACTTTCTGATCTAGCTAAAGAAAGATTTGCAGTTATTTATGGTTTTATTGGCTATTTTAAGTTCATACTCATCTTTGAGCTTCCTAATGTTTCCATTAAGCTCTTTGTTACATTGCTTACATCAGCTCTTCATGTAGGTAGAACAAGAATGTTTTGTGAGGATCCTCTACTGGTCAGGTACATGCTGAAGAGTACACATACACACACACACACACACACACACACACGCACGCACACACACACACACACACACACACACACACACACACACACACACACACACACACACACACACACACACACACACACACACAGACACACACACGTACATAAGTGCCAAAAATTTTCAACATACACTCCTTGGAGGAAAAAGCATTCTGGCATCTGTATGATTTAAATACAGGTTATGAATGCAATGCCTTGGTAAGATATGCCGTTCTTAAGATGGATTTTAGATGTCCTGTTTCACTGGAGATGTGCTTAGAAGGAGTGCCTTACAGTAATATGTTCCTCTGTCATGAAGCTTAGATCAAACAAGGGCACCTTACAGTAATACAATGCTGTCATGAAGCTCTGATCAAACAGGAGCACCTTAGAGTAACACGTTTCTCTGTCATGAAGCTCAGATCGAACAGGAGCACTTTAAAGTAACACATTGTTCTGTCCTAAGGCTCAGACTGAACAGGAGCACATTAGAATAACACGTTGCTCTGTTATAAAGCTCAGATCAAGTAGAAGTACCTTAGAGTAACACGTTGCTTGGTCATGAAGCTCAGATGAAGCAGAAGCACCTTACAGTGATACTTTGCTCGGTCATGAAGGTCAGTTCAAACAGGAGCACCGTCAAGTAAAATCAAACAGGAGCACTTTATAGAAATACTTTGTTCTGTCATGAAGCTTAGATCAAACAGGAGCACCTACAATAATATGTTGCTCTGTCATGATGAAGCTCAGATCGAACAGGAGCATCCCTTACAGTAATACGTTGCTCTGCCATGAAGCTCAGATCAAGCAGGAGCACCTTACAGTAATACATTGCTCTGTCATGAAGCTCAAACTGAACAGGAGCACCTTAGAGTAGCATGTTGCTCTGGTATGAAGCTCAGATCAAGCAGAAGCACCTTAGTGTAACACGTTGCTTGGTCATGAAGCTCAGCTCAAACAGGAGCACCTTACAGTGATACTTTGCTTGGTCGTGAAGTTCAGTTCAAACAGGAGCACCTTACAGTAAAATCAAACAGGAGCAACTTACAGTAATACTTTGCTCTGAAGCATAGATCAAACAGGAGCACTTTAAAGTAATATCTCCAACCACAAAGGAACACAAGATAATTCAGTTCATGGGCTGTGATTCCTGTTCCTAGTTGCTGAAAATATTTAGAGAGACTAATATGGACCTGACTCAGAGGTGTATGGAAAATTATGTTGGGTGAGCATTCCATGATGAGAGATGCCCTGGAAATTAATAATGTGCATGTTTTGCCTAGATTGTTGGATAAGATGAACGAAGAATGGGGAAAACATTCCAGCAATTCTTTTTCCACCATTGGTCAACATACGGTGACTGCTTTTACACCAGAAATCCAGGTACTGCTTGAGAAACTTGAGCATTTACTTTATAAAGAAACCTGTGTTCATTTTAATGTACATAGTTTACAGCAATACCTGGAACTGGAAATTACTCCTAGGGCCCTTAGGGATGTAAAAAGCCCATCTATGCCTTTTGCAATTATGAATGAGGATGAGAAGAAATTCCAGACATGATGGGTGGCTGCGGCACATAGGTGCAGTCTGGAATGGGTTAATATATTGATTGAAAGGGATATATTAAAAAGCAAAAGATCAAACAGGATGTTAAATCTGCTTGTTCTGATATTTTGGCCAGAACAAGCGACTCTTGTTTAGAGCAATTTCTTACTGAAACGAATGATAAATTATCCCTTTTTGAACAAGATATTATTGAAAGAAAAAAGAATAAGTTAAGGCTATGAACGTAATTTATGTGGGGTATGAATCAGTGGAGACAACTCATCTGCATAAGGTTTGAACAGCCAGGAAGAAATCGTTAGCAGCATGGTGTTTCATTCACTTCAGCCGAGAGTGCAGCTATTTCCCCAGAGTGAGATAATGAAGAGGCTTCACATTATCCTCCGTTGCCTCTTGCTCATAATCCTCATAATTTTCAGTGGACCTTTCATAGGGGAGATGAAAGGACTGAGCAGTCCCATTAGCGTTCATGAAAAAATAATGAATATACTACAGTGACAAACAGGGAGGGACAACAATTTTGATATTCCAAATGAGTTAAATGGAATTAATTTACCTGTTGGGGACATTAATGTGTTGACAGTGTTGACTATATAGTTAATTTGTCAGGTTATGATTTTACAGAGGACGAAATGTCAGTGATGAGTTATGGCTTGAAGTTCATGCCAACGGTTTTACTGAGGCTACATGACATTAAATGTGAAATTTTTAGATTGGTTAGAAAATTACATATGAAGGATTGTTTTTAGAGGGGACAACAATAATAGAGTTTTAATAGAAGAGAAATTTGAACTGGACAGTGACTTTGATAGTAGTAACAATAGTAGTAACAATAGTTTTTTTCTTGTAGTTCAAACTGATGTCAGTGCTTATTGTCAACTTGACACTGGGGGTATAATGCATAAAAGCTGCTTTATACCTCCGTTTAACAATGTCACAATGCAGCATTTCTCTGCCTTGTAAAATTATAATGTTGAATAGGAATATTACAACTTTAATAAAAATAAGGCTGATATACACTATAATTTGAAGAAGAGTGAATGGCAGAGTTTACAGTGTTTGGTTAAGTGGATAGATGTAGTTTTTAAACCAGCGGTCAAGTGCAATAAATTGGTCATTTAAGCAATAACCAATGATGTGTGTGATATATTGAAGATTTACCCATGGTTGGCGTGGTTTATCACAAAGGCGGAACCTGAGTGATTTTTTTCTTTTTTTTTTTTTATTTATAAAAAAAAGTTTTGGACACTTTATACCAATGGAAAAAAGTCCGGGCAGCCTGACCTTTTCTCGTTGGTATATTGTGGGATTTACGATGGCCATGCTGGCCAATCAGCATGCACATTTTGGAATATTAATGGGGGGGGGGTCATTGTATAATATGCATTACACCCAGTATCTCAAAATATGTTATCAGCACTTGAATGATCATAATATCTATTGAATGGTGGACATGAATGAATATAAAAAAGCAGTGGAAAACTATAAAGTATTATAAAATAAAACTCCAAAACCGATAAAACAACCAGTGAAAAAAACAAAATGTACTAAGAAAAAACAATAACACTGGTTGTAACAAGGCTAAAAACAAAGGCATTTAATGGAGTAAGCGCTTTCACGGATACACCTCTTCTTCTGAAGTGTATCCGTGAAAGCCCTTACTCCATTAAATGCTTTTGTTTTTAGCCTTGTTACAACCAGTGTTATTGTTTTTTTCTGAAAACTATAAAGTATTGTTAAATAAAGGTTGGAGTTTAAATTATTTTTCTTATGATGATGTTAGATGTAAGTTTAATATTGATGACTGCACAATGGCTCATTTTTTCTGTTTCCCTAAAATCCATAATAATTTGTGGGCTCTACCGGATCATCCAATTGTTTCAGCCTATAATTATTATACCCATAATTTATTTTGTTTTTTACACAGATATTTATTAACAGAGGTGGTTAAATTGACGTCCTATATTCAGGATGGTTTTGATTTTATAGATAAAATAAGAAATATAATTAATTTGAACAAAAAATATCTATTTTATTGTATTGGATTTAGTTAGCTTGTATACTAGTATTAGTCATGTTTTTGGATGGAAGCTTTGCATTATTTTTTAGAACATAGTTCCAGGGCATATTATGTTACTGAGTTAATTTATTTTTGTCTTAGTAATAATTTTTTTGAATTTAATGGACATGTTTTTAAACAGTTACAGGGTATGGCCATGGGGGAGTCCTTTGCCGCCATGTATAGCAATATATTTATGGGCTATTTTGAGGAGTGTTATGTCTACAGGAATGATTTTTTTGGGAAATATGTGTTAAAATATTATAGATTTATTGATGATTTCATTTTTATTTGTAAAGGGAGGCCGAGATTTGATACCACAATTTATACAAGTTTTGAATGAGAATAGGTTTAATTTGAAGTTTGATGGATTGCAGGTGGGAGAAAAAGTAGTTTTTTTAGATATTGAGCTGGAGGGTATTATGAACTCTGGTATTAAGACTAAGTTTTTTTGTTGAGTTGAGAGTGGAAATCAATTCTTACATGGGCATAGCTGTAATCCCCCACACACATTACAGGCTCTGCTTTATGGGAAGTTTTTGTCATTGAAGAGACTTTGTAATAATGAGAGCGAGTTTAAGAAGGAATTGCAGAAAACTGTAAGTATGTTTAATGGTAGGGGTTATGAGGATAGGATATTATTAGCCAGTATGAAAAGACCGAGTACAATTAGTAGTAAGAATGTTGTGGGATGGGATATAATAGTGGACATTTCTCTACAAATGAGAAGGTGGATAAGGAAACAATATTTTATGTCACCAGGTATACTGCATTTTCAAAGAGATTAATTAAATTGGTTAATTACTATTGGAATTTTTTGATAAGTCATAAGGATTTTGTAATATTTTAGAGAATAAGCCATGTATTTCAGAGGTTTTCATGACACTTTAGTCCATGGGAAGTTTGTTGGACCTGTAGATAGTATAAGTAGGGCGGTGGTTTATACAGGAATAATTTCTTGAAATGTTCATGTTGTAGTTTTCTGGTCAGTACCTTCCCAAAAATCAATGGTAGAAGCTTTCAGGCTCAGGGTAAATTTGGGTGTGATAGTGTGGGGGTAATATATGCATTGAGTGCCCATGTGGGAAGTTTTACATTCGGGAAAGTAAGAGATCTTTCTTAACGAGAGTCAAAGGGCATGTAAGGGATATAAAAATGTGTACTTTAAAGTTTGTCATAATAGTAGTGTACAGAGACTTCACGCAACAGTCTTAGAAAACTTATAATGAGCCATTTAACAAAATTAACATATAAAGTAAATTGCTTTACAAAGAATCAATTTTTATTTTAAAGCTTGATATGTTGTCCCCCAAAAGGATAAATTTAGAGTGTAATTGGAAATAGTTGATTTAATTGTTTAATTAATTGTTAATTAAGTGAAGTGTTATATAAGGATTTTTTTTGTGAAGTTTTATACTCTGTAAAGGCTGTTGTAGCCAAGGTGCTAGAGAATTTAATTTATTGTTTCTTTTAAATAAAAGCTTTTCTTTGCAATCCTGATGTTTTTTGTGGTTGCTACCTTACAGTAATAATTTGCTTTGCCATGAAGTGGCTGATTTATTTGAGTACTTCTGTACTTCTGACTACTTTTTGTATGCAATGTTTTCTTTTAAGCTCTTTTTTAAAAATTAGAGGCATTGTTATTAATTAAAGTTATTTCATCCTCATGAATTGTTGTATTTATGCATTTTGATAGTGTGTCATTTATTCAAATAAAGCAGTGTTATTTAAACAAGCAATTTTTTTTTTAATTTCAGATTTAACTTTGTCTGGTGGAGCATATCCAGAAGGTATCTCTGTTCCTGCATGTGTATTTGCATATATATATATATATATATATATAGAGAGAGAGAGAGAGAGAGAGATGTATAAGTACACAAACAGAACTTATTTATTTATTTTGCTTTTTTTATTGGGAAAGTCTGGCTATGTATTCCCTTTTTAGGAGAGGTCTTGGGAGAAAAGCTTCAGGTACAAAGACATTTTTACAAGAGTAAGGTAACAGCTTTGAATTAAAAAACAATGTGGATGGATTATGCACATTTTGAGTTTTTACGCTATGGTTTGACAGATAAGTACAACATAGAAAGGAAAAAGATAAAATATACACATTTTTGCAATTTTGTAAATTCACATCTTTAAAAGCTGGATTAAGTGCACCAAGGTAGAACATGCCTGAGTAGTAGGTATCTAATACAGAAATGCTTAAGAACAGTTGTTAGTGGCTGAGTATGTTGTTGAGTCTTTCGGCTTTTCTCGGTTAGGGGTCGCCACAGCGGAACTCCGGTCCTCTACTGATTGGTAGTTGACCTTTACGTACTGAGTTACCAGCCCTGACTCACAACCTTCAATGAAGGTACGCCCATTCACGCATGTCTCCACGCAGAAGACGCTTAGTGGCTGAGTATACTTTCCTGTTTTGGCTAGTATGCACTCCGTCTAACAGTGGTACTGTTTGACAGACTGTACCAAGAAGTGTAGTGTAAGGCATTCGGTAACATGTTGAAATTGATTAGGGTAATCACTTAGCTGGTGCTGTAAGAACAGATACATATCCATTCTTGGTGGAAGTATATCTTCTGTGACATTTTAAAGGACTGGAAGTTTTTGGAATGCATTTATAGTAGAAGGCATATTATTCCAGAGTATGGCTATGTGTACTGAGAAAAGGGGGGTTCCATTTGACATTTATTTTACTAGTTTTGATGAGAAGCTGATTTTTGGGCTTAGGTCTATGGAGGGTGTGTATGGTTTTAGCAGGCTGGCTAGTTATTTATTCATTCATTCATTTGTTTAGGAGTGTCACAGGTGCAACAAATAGCACACTCTCCTTTGGTGCAGAAGGCTGTGGGGTCTATTTCTACACTGGGTGTCTTGATTGCTGACACTGCAAAGCAGAAGGGGGGTGCTGCACTCATGAGTGCAGCATGGGGGTGTGCAGCACTCATGGGTGTGTCATCCTTAGGATGAGATTTTAACCCAAGGTCCCATTTGCTTGAGTTTGTGATAGCTCATGTGGAAGTAAAAGATCCCTTATCACCTATTGAGTAGGGTAGGATAGGGGAAGTTCACCAAAGCCTTGGTCAGATTTGCACTATTAGTATAAATACCACCAGAGGTCTCCACTAAGAAGAGGCTACTAGCCTAGTGGGACAATATTTATTTTTTTATGTATGTATGTATGTATGCATTTATTTTCATTTTGGTTACTGATCAAAAACTGATCATTTCCACTCTCTGCCTGGATTACATTAAAAGTAGTAACAATGATGTTTTAGTTGCAACAAACAATGTCATTCAGAAATGGAATAAAATATTTTTAAAATAAAAAGGGAAGGAGTTCCACCATTCTTGGTTTACTCCAAAAAGGCTTCAAATATAGTGTCTTAAGGATTTTTTGTTCACTTGATTTGGGACCTGGGACACAGACTGACTGATCACAGCCAGACAGCAAATCTGTGTTTTATTGTGATGTTCTATGTATGTGAATATCAAAAGACTGAGCTAAAGTTTCAAACAGATGTGTTGATTTTTTATAAGCTGTGTTGACTTTTCCAGGATTTATTAACATGTTTTAATTCCCTTTGGCTTTTGCTTTAATAATAACTAGAATTGATCCTTTGAGTAGAACAGCTAATTGGGACAGTTTTTTTTTCATATTTAATAATGGAACTATTATATCTAACTATAGAAAGTATTTATTTTATTTATTTATTTTATTTTACATTTGTTAACCGGGAAAGTCCACTGGGCACAGATTTCTTTTTAGTGGAGGTCTGGGGAGAAAAGCTCCACATATAACTAACAAATAAGATCACTATTAGTGCAAACTTTACATTATAATTAAGACAGGCAGTGAAATAATATATCATGATAAGAGTTACACATCTAAGAATTCAACTACGACCCTTTTGCATATAAACAAGATATCATCTGACATATTTACAATCTTAGGTGCTAAGTCCATTAATACAACCTAAGGTCTATGAGCGGTCAGGTAGAAAGAGCAGTGAGCAGAGTACTTACAAAATTGGTTATTAATATATGATGGTATTTATATTTTTGATCAAATCCCATTTTAGTTAAACTTCATTCTTTCCTCATTGAATGGGGACTTCCTAAAACGTTTTTTGACCTACTGACTTTTTATAGCTTCAGAGTTAGTTATATTAGTGGGGGCACAGGGGCAATGCCTCCTGCATGAGGGGTATATTTGAAGGGCTTTGTTCCTGCAAAAAATAATTTTGGGAATTGCCCATTCAGTAAGGTCATCTTGATGGATCAGGTTTCACTGGAACATGAATTGGTCAAACAACCCATACCCAAGCTTTATAGTAATTTCCATATTAGAGTATGGTGATGTGTCACTTACAGGTTTTGGTTTCAGGGATTAGTGTACCTTTTCACTGAGAAGGGACGTGAGTTTTTAAGACTCCGAACCTTAGACAGTTAAATTTGTAAGAATGTGAACAGAGTCCCTGGATGTTTCAAAGTAACCTAGCAATCCTGGAATTATTGAGGTATTTTCTATTCCCTTAGCCATCTTTCATATGAGCTATCTGTGCTTCATTGTAGATGTTCTTTGGTTTCTGTTTCCTGTAACTCTGAGTCATTTGCATTTTCTGTTATCTCTAAATAATAAAGTCTATGTTTTGATATGCAGCCATTTATTTTATTTTTCAGATATGGTTTGTCCTTTTTGTTTTATATTATTGAGCTATGAAGAGGATGACTTTATACTTGAAAAAAGTGTTGATATCAGCATATTTTGAAGTCTCAGAGGAATTATATTTTTATTTAAGGCATGTTGTCATTCATTTCAACTGCTGAGGTATTTTACTATTTATTTGTTTTACTGATAAAAGCTGAAATACTTGAAACCAGTCAATACTAGTCTTTTCAGACAATAATTTGATGCTGTTTTTCTCTTTGTACCTGAAAAGAGAGAGAGGAAGAGATCATATTTGCTTGGGCAAGCTGTTATTTCATGATGGGAAGATAACCAGAATGACTTTGTGATTATATTATAAGTATTTTTGTCGCCTGATAAAAATATTCTTGAATCCTGAGAAAATATTTTGCAAGTCTCCATGGGAACCTGTGATTGGTTGGAGCCACTTAATAGCTATAAAGGAAAAGTTAAATTATACTTAGCCTATCAAAATATTTTAGGGACAATTGTATGATAATT